>NW_028270149.1:22707177-22859052 GCF_037043375.1 Chiloscyllium plagiosum
TTTCTTATTTCTCAGTTCCACCCAAATAACTTCCCTGGATGTATTTCCGGGAATATCCTCCCTCAGCACAGCTGTAATGCTATCCCTTATCAAAAATGCCACTCCCCCTCCTCTCTTGCCTCCTTTTCTATCCTTCCTGCAGCATTTGTATCCTGGAACATTAAGCTGCCAGTCCTGCCCATCCCTGAGCCATGTTTCTGTAATTGCTATGATATCCCAGTCCCATGTTCCTAACTATGCCCTGAGTTCATCTGCCTTCCCCGTCAGGCCCCTTGCATTGAAATAAATTCAGTTTAATTTATTTGTCCTACCTTGTCCCTGCCTGCCCTGACTGTGTTTGACTCTCTCCTGTTCTCAACTGTACCAGTCTCAGATTGATCTCTTTCCTCACTATCTCCCTGGGTCCCACCCCCCACCCCCCCTCCTTACTAGTTTAAATCCTCCCGATGAGCTCTAGCAAATCTCCATGCCAGTATATTAGTCCCCTTCCAATTTAGGTGCAATCCGTCCTTCTTGTACAAGTCACTTCTACCCCAAAAGAGATTCCAATGATCCAAAAATAAGAATCCTTCACCCCTACACCAGCTCCTCAGCCATGCATTCATCTGCTTTATCCTCCAATTCCTGCCCTTACTAGCTCGTAGCACTGGGAGTAATCCAGATATTACTATCCTTGAGGACCTCCTTTTTAAATTTCTGCCTAAGTCTCTGTAAACTCCCTTCAGAATCTTAACCGTTTCCCTTCCTATATCGTTGACTCCAATGTGGACAGTGACCTCTTGCTGGCCCCTCTCCCCCGTGAGAACATTCTGCACCGTCTCTGAGACATCCTTGATCCTGGCACCAGGGAAACAACACACCATTCTGCTTTTTCGCTGCTGGCCACAGAAATGTCTGTCTGTACCTCGGACTACAGCATCCCCTAACACAATTGTTCTCTTGGAAGCCGATGTACTCCTCGTTGCATTAAAACCAGTCTCAATACCAGAAACTTGGCTGTTCATGCTACGTTCCCCCTGAGAATCCATCACCCCCTACATTTTCCAAAACAGCATATCCACAAAAGACTCCTGTCCTAGGTGCCTACCTCTCTTACCATTCCTGGAGTTAACCCATCTATGTGACTGTATCTGAGAATTTCCCCCCTTCCTATAACTGCCATCCATCACATACTGTTGTTGTTGCAAATTCCTCATCGTTTCTATCTGTCTCTCTAACCGATCCATTCGATCTGATAAGATTCGCATCCAACAGCATTTATGGCAGGTATAATCCGCAGTAACCCTTAAACTCTCTTTAAATTCTCACATCTGACAAGAAGTATATATCACTGCAAAGGCCATTTTTGCTCCTTCACAATCTACAGACCCAGAAAATAACACCATCTTATTCCTCTACAAACACTGCCCCAGGTTAAATTAATAGCTATGATTTATATTTTAAGTTTAATCAAGAGACTTATCTCCAAAAACATATAATCAAGAAAGAACCCACTGTACTCACTAATACAGCCTTTCTCTTGGACAGACTTAAAACAACAATTAACTTATCTGATTCTGTGTTGTGAACTTCACCCAAACCAGTTCCTCCAAGATTAGTTGTGAAATTCACTGTTTGTTAATTTTCCCAGATGCACTCCGATGTCTGGCGACACATGATTTCAAAAACAGCAAAGGCAGTAACTGTGCAGGTTCTCTCTCTCTCTCTTTCTCTCTCTCCTGCACTGTCCTCACCATGTGCTTCCTTTGTCTGCTCTTCTCCCTTTTAAACTGCTGTTGTTTTGACTTTTTTTTCCAAAGTTCCAAAACAATGCAACAGCATATAAAACAGTATTTGCTGTTCCTGGAATTTGAGGAATTCACCTCCAGCACCTAAAATACCTCAAAAAAAGGACCAGCTCTTACAGCCAGAATATATTCTGTTCCTAAATACTAGATTCTGTTTGCCTTCCTTGTTGTATCTGCATACTGATTTTCTGTGAGTCAAGCAAGAGGATACCGAGAGCTTTGTGCAGCAAAGCACTCTGAAGATTCTTTCCATTTTGATAATAAGTTGCTCTTTCATTCCTCCAACCAAAATGGATAACCTCTCACTTAGCCACATTAAACGTCATCTGCCAGATTGTGGCTATTCACCTAATCGATCCATATCCATTCATAAATTTCTTACTAATAGTTTCTGATATTTTCCTCAGACAGATATCAGGCTAACTGGCCACTAGTTTTCTGCTTACTATCCCCTTCTGTGTTTCATAAATCATCATAACTACCATTACTCCTGGGTTGTTACAAAAACTAAAGGAAATTGCTCAAAATCCCCAATTTGCCTTACTGACAAACTTAGTCTAATAGAACACGTCACTAGATTTCCGTACTGAATAAGTAATACCATTTATTACAAATAAATCAGTTCTAATTGTAGGCAAATAAAAAATAATGTGACAACACGAATGTGTTGCACGAATTTGTTCATCTGAGATAGGTAAGAAGGGGTAAGATTAAGGAACCTTGGATGACCAGAACAGAGGAACTTCTCGTCAAAAGGAAGAAGGCAGCTTACGTAAAATGGAGGAAGCAAAGCTTTAGACTTCCTTGAAAGGAGCTCAGAAATGGACTGAGGAGAGCCAAGAGGGGGCATGAAAAAGGCTTGGCAAGAAGGATTAGGGATGAACCCAAAGGCATTTTACTCATACGTGAGGAATAAGAGAATGATGAGGGAGAGGGTAGAGCCGATCAGGGATAGCGGAAGGAACTTGTGCGTGGAGTCTGAACAGATAGGGGAAGCCCCTAAATTAGTTTTTTGCTTTGGTTTTCACCAAGGAAAGGGAACTTGTTGTAAATGAAAACTTAGAGGAGCTGGGATACAGTCTTGTACAGATCAAGAATGATGAAGTTGATGTGCTAGAAACTTTGGAAAATATTAAGATTGAACAAAGTCCCAGGGCCAGACCAGATTTATCCTAGGCTGCTCCGGGAAGCGAGAAGGGAGGTTGCTAAGCTTCAGGCGAGGATATTTGCATCCTCCCTCTCCACAGGAGCCGTGCCGAAGGATTGGAAGGAGGTGAATGTTGTTCATCTTTTCAAGAAGGGTAATAGGGACATTCCTGACAATTACAGACCAGTCAATCTTACGTCTCTGTGGTCAGCAACATTTTGGAAAGTATTCTGAGGGAGAGGATTTATGACTATTTGTCAAAGCATAGCGTGATTAAAGGCAGTCAGCATGGCTTTGTGAGGGGTAGGTCATGCCTCACAAATCTTATTGAGTTCTTTGAGGAGGTGTCAAGACAGGTTGACGACTGTCGAGCAATGGATGTGGTGTATATGGACTTCAGCAAGGCATTTGATAAAGTTCCCCATGGTCGGCTCATTCATAAAGTCAGGAAATATGGGATACAGGGAGATTTAGCTATCTGGATTCACAATTGGCTGGCTGACAGAAGGCAGAGAGTGGTTGTAGATGAAAAGTATTCTGCCTGGAAGTCAGTGTTGAGTGGGGTCCCGCAGGGCTCTGTTCTTGGGCCTCTGCTCTTTGTAGTTTTTATAAATGACTTGGATGAGGAGGATGAAGGGTGGGTTTGTAAATATGCAAATGAACAAAGGTTGGCAGCGTCGTCGATAGTATAGAGGGCTACTGCAGGCTGCAGCGCGACATGGACAGGATGCAGAACTGGGCTGAGAAATGACAGATGAAGTTCAACCAGAATAAATGCGAAGTGATGCATTTTGGAAGGCCGAACTCGAATGCTGAATATAGGATTAAAGACAGGATTCTTGGCAGTGTGGAGGAAAAGAGAGATCTGGGTGTGAAAGTACATAGATGCCTCAAAGCTGCCACCCAAATGGATAGGGTTGTTAAGAACGCATATGGTGTTTTGGCTTTCATTAACAGGGGGAATCGAGTTTAAGAGCTGTGAGGTTTTGCTGCAGCTCTACAAGTCCCTGGTGAGACCACACTTGGAATATTGTGTCCAGTTCTGGTCGTCCTACTATAGGAAAGATGCAGAAGCTTTGGAGAGGGTGCAAAGAAGGTTTACCAGGATGCTGCCTGGACTGGAGGGCTTGTCTTATGAAGAGAGGTTGAATAAGTTTGGACTTTTCTCTCTGGAGAGAAGGTGGAAGAGAGGAGACCTGATCAAGGTGTACAAAATAATGAGAGGAATAGATAGAGACCTTTCCCCAGGGCAGGCTTGACTGGTATGAGGAATCATAGTTTGAAGATATTAGGAGGAAGGTAAAAAGGAGATGTCAGAGTTAGGTTCTTTATGCAGAGAGTTGTGAATGCATGGAATACGTTGCCAGCTGTGGTGGTGGAAGCAGAGTCATTGGGGACATTTTAACGACTGCTAGACAGGCACATGGATAGCAGTGAGTTGAGGGGTGCATAGGTTAAGTTATTACATTTTACATTTGGGTTAAACCTCGGCACAACATCATGGGCCAAAGGGCCTGTTCTGTGCTGTACTTTTCTATGTACTATGTTCTAACTTATCACTTTTAACTTAATTCTACCCCTTTGTAAACCCCTATACACACATGGAGACAGACATAGACATAGAGATTTTATGGGTGGACAAAAAACATGCAGAGAATCATAACAATGTGGAAAAAGGCCATTCAGCCCATTAAGTCTGCACTGACCCTCCAAAACACATCTCACCTGAACCTCTATCCCTGTAACCTTGCATTTAGCATGGCTAATCCACCGAGCCTGCACATTCTTGGACATTATCGCCAATTTAGCATGGCTAATCCACCTAATCTACACAACTTTGGACTGTGGGAAGAAACCGGAGCACCTGGAGGAAATCCACACAGTCATGGGAAGAATGTGCAAGGCCATGTACACGAAGAAGGATGATTGCACTGATTTGCAACAGCTATCAAGGTACCCAACCACTGAGCATCATGGCCTGTGATGCCCTGGCTGAATGTATCTACCTCGAATCCTGGTGTGGTTTCAGAATGGGAAGATCACTAACTCAGATATCCTGGAGTGTGCTACTTCCATTAGCACTCACTAATTGATAAGTCAACAGTGTCTGCATTGGCTTAGTCATGTCACTTAGATGACAGCTATATGTGTCCAAAGACTGTCTGTCTGCATGTGAACTGGACACTGGATCATTGCCATCAGTGTATCCATACCTCTGCTGAAAATCACAAAGTACTGTGGGCAATTTACCATGCCCAAACCACTTAAGCTGCACAACTGTGGAAGAAAAATAGAGCACCTGGTGGAAACCCACACAGACATGGGAATAACATACAAACTCCACACAGACTGTTGCCCAAGGCTGGAATTGAATGTGGGTCCCTATCACAGTGAGGCAGCAATGCCAATCACTGAGCCACCAGGCCTATATATGTATTCCATTTTACACTCCTGTGCGGCCTATATATAGCTTGGGAGATATATGATACTACAAAAATATAATTGTGGCATTTTTTTTCCATCGTAAGGAATTCCATAAGTCTTGAGGAAAGGATCTATTTCTAACCTGTTGCCTTATTAGTATGCTGGGTTTCGTTTCAATTGACCAGTGTCCTCCATGATTACACCAGTTGTACAAATTTTACTCGCTTATACCTTTTCACATTCTGTAGACCTTTTAGAATGATTGCCATTATTTAACCGATATTGTACACTGCTAATGGTTGGCGAAATGAAGCTCACATTATCTGGGTAAAGTTTCAGTCAATGAGAGACAAAAAGCAGTACAAGACTCAGAGGAAAGACATGGATTCCAGATTGGGGGAAATGTTTGGTCCTCAGATTTCAAAATATTTGCAATCAAACTTTGCAAATATTTGATAAACCAAAGGTTTTGGTTTATGTTGAAATGAAGATCTATCTGATTGTTATGGTGGCTGGGGTTCAGCCTTAGGGTATGAGGTGAACTGCAGGATGGGCTACAATAAGTGGGCTCCAGTTGGGTTTAATGCAACTACACTAGCATTTAACACATCAACCAACAAACAGTATCCGAAATACCGCACTGGAGTGTCAGCCTTCATGTATTTGTTCTCAGGTCCTGGAATGGATCTTTGCCCAGAACCTATTAGATCAAGAGACAAAAGTGCTACTAACTGATCCATGGTTGATTCTCAATTAGTTCATAAAGTAATAAACCATTTCTAAATCATCGCTATCTTTTTTTCTATGTTTTTCCAACCTTCTGTCAAATAAATTCTGTAGACTTGTGCCAGAACATGAACAAGTTCAAACGTCTGCAAGATGCTTCATAAATTTGCATTGGACAATAACCAAACACTCTTTTATATCTATGTGAGCAGCATAAATGGAATTTGAATTGTGTTCAAGTCCATTCCTGGCACTGACTTCCTTTTCTTAGGAACGTAGAAACTGGAGTAGGCCATTAACCCCCATGAGACCTGCTCTGCCATTCAATAAGATCCTGGCTGATCTTTGGCCTAACATCCTTATGCTTGTCTTGGGCTCATATCCCATGGGACACTTGCTTAATAAAAACTTGTTGATCACCGATTTAATTTTAACAATTGAATTAACATCCCACTGCCATTTGAGGAAGAGAGTTCCAAATCTCCACTCTTGTAGAAATGCTTTCTAACATCACTTCTAAATGGTCTGGCCCTAATTCTTAGACTACATCTCCTGGTTCTAGAATCTTCAACTAGTGGAAATAATTTCTCTTTATTTACTCTCTCTTTCCCTGTTAATATCTAGAAGACCTTGACTAGATCACCCTGCTAAATTCTAGAGAATAAAGACCTTGTATTTATGTTGTATTCCTTTTCCAGCATTCATCATATTAACTCTATCCTTCCAACATAGTGTATCTTTCTAACCATTCCTGGTCAGTAGATATCCTATGCAAGCTAAATGTTTCCCTTGCTTTTGTGTTAGACAACTGAATACCTTCTTAAGTGACTGACCAGAATGAGCATTTGGAATGCTTTACCATGGGAGATGGTCAAAGAAGACAATGTTCATTTCCTCAAATGAAAGTTAGATTAAAGTGCAGTACTGCAGAATTCGAAACAATATATATTAAAGTTCATAGTTCCCTGAAAGTAGAGTCGCAGGTAGATAGAATAATGAAGGAGGTGTTTGGTATGCTTTCCTTTATTGGTCAGAGCACTGAGTACAAGAGTATATGGGCCAAGCACTGGCAAATGGAACTAGATTAGCTTAGGATATCTGGTCAGCATGGACAAGTTAGACTGAAGGGTCTGTTGCTGTGCTGTACAGCTCTATGACTTAATGCCCGTATGACTAAGTGTAATGTACTTTGGATGAATAGATAGACCTTGAATCTCTAAGGCTTTCCATTACTTGGATTATGATTGCCTGATGTCTGGCTGTGCTGTTGACTAATCATGACAATCATGTCAACTAATTGTTAACAATGAATTGCCATAGTTAATCATTACCTCAGTTATTATGTCATGCAGGTACTGGGATGTTCTGTACCATGTGTGAAATAGATTCCTTTCAATTTTTTTAAAAATTTACACTGGTAGTGAGAAAAGCTAATAGCATCATAGTTCTCCGATCGAGGTTCCAGTCCAACAGAGTGATCAAAACCTCACAGTCAGCGGAGATTGCAAAGCAGAGACCTATAAATGTTGTTTTGCTCTCATTGGCCAATAGATTACTCAGTGTCATCTGGAAAAATACATGTCCCTAAAAAACCAGAAGCTTTGAAATTTTACCAACTGCATATAGTTAGAAATGGTGAGCTATTCCAAAACTCTATTTCCTTAAATTTTGGGGGGGGGTTCCAGGCAAAACATCTTCTCTGTCTTCTGCTGAGGACACAATGCAACAGAAGCACAATGCAGCAATACTGACATGACTTTCAGCAGAGTCAGGAAAGGTGCGTGCATCAGTGCAAAGTCTCGCCTCTATGTAGTCTTTAGTCTGGCCAAAGCTGGGTATCCAGGAATGTCTTTAAACTCTAGACATGATGTGGAGGTGCTGCTGTTGGACTGGGGTGGACAAAGTTGAAAATCACATAACACAGGGTTATAGTTCAACAGGTTTATTTGGAAGCACTAGCTTTCAGAGCATTGCTCCTTCATCAGGTAACTAGTTGAGTAGGATCATAAGACACAGAATTTATATCAAAAGATCATAATGTCATGCAACTGATACAGTATATTGAACAAACTCAAGAGACAATGATCTCAGTGGAGATTGTATTAAAGTATTTGTTTGCAGTCACCTGCATCCTGAAAGCACAAATGGAACAGGAACTAAAGTTTTCACCAACATTTTTGCCATAGCAGCAACTGTGACCTTATCAGTTACCTGCAGAAAGAAGACAAATGCCTTCCACCTGGAAACCACATTACACAAAGAATCGCAGTTGGCAGGAGGTTCTGAATTGAATGTCAAGTTATTCGTTTACTAAAATAACTTGTCAGCAGCTTATGTAGATATAGGTGAAATAAGTTCCTGTAACACAGAAGCCAACTATATATTCAAAAGATTGATGAAAATGTCTGTCTTGATGTCGTATCAAGGTCATCACACACCTCAAATCTGCAGGAAAATTATGACCGCACTTTTTGTTTGAGAGTTCTGAGCACGATACCAATCTCACATTCAGGAGTTGCAAATAATTCATATATATGCATTATATATGGAATATTCAAGCACTACTAAACCACTGGTGTTGAAGGGATAATAACAGCATAACCACGCTAACCTGGAGATCTCCATAGAACATTACGGCGCAGTACAGGCCCTTCGGCCCTCTGTTGCTCTGACTTGTGCAACCAATCTGAAGCCCATCTAACCTACACTATTCCATTTTCATCCATATGTCTACCCAATGAGCAATAGCAAATAACTTCAGAATGTCATGAAGGATCCATTTATACTCTGTCAGGAGAATTAAAAATAGGATGGCTTTCAGAAGATACAGGCACGTTTTCAAAAGCCTGAGAAACAATAATGGTATATGCCAAAATCCTGAAGCTGATCATGCAAGCTGCTGGTGTTAGTTATCATCAGCACATACATGGAGGATAAACAGCAACAAATGGAATAAATAGTTTTTGAATAAAGTCAGTTTGACATAGAAACTTAAAGCACAGAAACAGCCAGTTCCTTGCCAGCCTGTGTTTGTTCATTATTACTTATGATGTAACATAGACAATGGTGTGAAGAAGAACTTTTTTGAAAGATGAAAATGCCTGTTGAGGATACCTTTCCACTTTTGACTGGTGGAGAGTTGTGATGGAAGATGTTAAATACAATCATTTTTAGATTTTAAAATAGAGGCAGAGGAATTTTGGTCAGCACTATGAAAGCTTGTTCGAAACATAGGCATGTCATTTTCGACTAGTGACCTAACTTCATCTTTGTGAGGAAAGCATGTGACTGCCGTCAAGTGCTTAAGAGAACACCTGTAAAGTTGCTGTGGTCTTACCAGATCATAGGGCTGCTCTGTCATTGGAGAGATGTAACTGGTGGTGGTTTAACATGAGGGTTACCACACCTCAAGTGAAGGGAGAGATTGAGAAGGAGTGCCCTTCATGGTAACCACAGCCAGTGTAGGAATTGAAGCCATGCTGTTAGTATCACTCTATAACACAAACTGGCTACCTAGCCACCGGAATAAACCAACCACCGCAGCAGTCAGAGTAGTGGATAAGACTTTTACACTGTTGAGTCCGATAATCTGAGTAAGCAGAATAAAAACATTAGTTTTGTTTATAATAAGGGGCAGAGACATCAACGTTCAGCTATCCTTCAGAAGAAGGCAGAATACAGTTAAGTTCAGGGGAACCGTTCTCTTCAGTAGAAATGTTTTCTTGTCTGTGGTAATTCTAAGTCAGCAGAGCTAATGTGGAAGTCTTCAAGTTGTTAGTACTGAGACAGGTTAGGCTTTCAGAACTGTGAGAAGTTCACGCTCAAACACTATGAAAGGAATTGTTAAGTCAATCTCCACAGTCCAGAAGGAGTTGGTTAAATAGAAGCTTACAAGAGTTGAGATAGGTGTGTAATTTCTTTGGACCTGAACCTCTGCAATGTCTATTGTTGGAAAACAGGTCGAAACTTTGTTTTGCTGTTTCTGTTGAGATCTTTCTCATTGTCTTCGATACGTGTATCACTTAGTTTGTTGATTTTCTCTTTTCGTAATAATCATACATCCTGTTGCTAAAGAATGTCTGCAAACTTGTATGAATATGTTTCAGTGACTAACCACATTAGATATCTAAACAAACAATTAAATGTATGGTTTATCAAGTCAGTTTTAAGTTTGGGAATTGGTGTGTCCAGTAGCAGAATCAACTAGGATTATATTTTTAAACTCTTACTGTTGCTCCTACAAAGAGGCAGAAAGTGAGGACTGCAGATGCTGGAGATCAGAGCTGAAAATGTGTTGCTGGAAAAGCGCAGCAGGTCAGGCAGCATCCAAGGAGCAGGAGAATCGACGTTTCGGGCATGAGCCCTTCATCAGAAATGAGGAGAGTGTGCCAAGCAGGCTAAGATAAAAGGTAGGGAGGAGGGACTTGGGGGAGGGGTGTTGGAAATGCGATAGGTGGAAGGAGGTTAAGGTGAGGGTGATAGGCCGGAGTGGGGGTGGGGGCAGAGAGGTCAGGAAGAAGATTGCAGGTTAGGAAGGTGGTGCTGAGTTCGAGGGTTGAGACTGAGACAAGGTGGGGGGAGGGGAAATGAGGAAACTGGAGTCCACCCCCACTCCGGCCTATCACCCTCACCTTAACCTCCTTCCACCTATCACATTTTCAATGCCCCTCCCCCAAGTCCCTCCTCGCTACCTTTTATCTTAGCCTGCTTGGCACACTCTCCTCATTCCTGAAGAAGGGCTTATGCCTGAAACGTCAATTCTCCTCCTTGGATGCTGCCTGACCTGCTGCGCTTTTCCAGCAACACATTTTCAGCTCCTACAAAGAGGCAGCAAGACACAGTTGGCCGAATGGCTGTAATAAGTCACTAACACTGGTTGTTCTGATGATGTGTAGCATTAGGATAGTGGCATTTAAATATAGTTAGGCATTAAGTGTTTGTTGTGGCTGATACTTACAGAAATGTTTCGTCTTTTCAGCCAAAAAGTGAGACTTTAAAAACAAAATATAAGCATGGAAAGTGCCTCAAGCTTAGGATTGTAATTAGAGCTCATTTTACACACACACTGTTTCCATCATACAACCACAGAATATTTTCACTAACTTCCATATTGTATGAAACAAGTTTCAACTTTTGTTTCCAGACTTTATTTTTAATAATAGCTGTAATACAACCGATCAAGTTGGGATGAAGGTATAGTGAAAAGTCAAGAGAATCATTGAGTAGCAGTTGATGGCCTGGATACTGAATGAATGAGGAGTGCCTTTACCTCAGTTTACTTATAGTATGGTGCTTCGAAACTATTCAGGTTTTGTTCAACCTTTGCTAAATAAACTCATAACAGAAGGTTACACTTCCTAAATGAAGTGTAGGTGCTGGTGTTGGATTGGGATGGACAAAGCTTTAAAAAAATCACTCAACACCAGGTTACAGTCCAATAGGTTTAATTGGAAGCACTAGCTTTCAGAGTGCTGCTCCTTCAGCAGGTAAAGGAGCAGCACTCTGAAAGCTAGTACTCCTAAATAAACCTGTTGGACGATAACGGGTGTTGTGTGATTTTTAACCTTCCTAAATGAAAATCAGTGTCACCAGGAAAACTCTCAAATCTACGTTGCATATTGAAGATTGTAATAACATCTTTCTTGCATAGAGTATTCCAATTTAAATACAAATAACAAGTTCTGATTTTGATGGTTTCTTTAAAATCACAAAGTATGTCTTCCACATCTGCTTGACAACCTTCAAAGGCAGGACCTACAATCAAATTCAGGGTAATCCTAAATCACTATGGAAAATGTAACATTTTTCAAGTTGAGATGATTTAACAGCAAATGAAACAAAGCTCATGACTGTCTCCATTTCATCAAAAAGTTGATTGTGTTCCCTCATACAGTCCAATGTCTGCTATGCTCTGTTGGTAACATTCCCATTTGAGTCACAGATTTGTGGTTTCAACATTAAGTGCATTGAAGGATTCAAATTCATAATCTGGTTAGCACGAGGACTGAGAATGTGCTGCACTGTGAAAGATGTATCATTCAGCTAATGCTTATTTCACTTGTTCAAAGATCACAAGACATTGGTCCCCAAGCCAGGATTTCTGTCTCACCAAACAGCCCTAAAATTAACTTGCATCTCAGCGCTGTTGGTGAAATCCTGTCACACACAATTACTTTTGTTTGTTTGCCTGTATTATCTGAGACCTGAAGAGACATTATAACATTTTCCATCAGAAAATAATATTTCACTCTCCTCTCTTTGGTACTTTTCTCCTTGGAATTTTATTATTTTTTTCATCAACTGCAACATTTGGATAATCCTTTGAGAAGAGAATTAGCATGTAGATGCAGCAAGCAATTAAGAAAAATGGTATGTTGGAATTCAAGAACAAGGGACTTCAATTGCACTGGGCTTTGATGAGAGCATATGTAGTATACGGTTTTGGTGTCTTATATTTAAGTAAATGTTTACTTGCATTGGAGACTGTGCAACAAAACTTCATTTAATTGTTCCCTTTATGACGGGTTGTCCAATGATGAAATGCTGACTATATTGGCTGCTTAAACAAGTGAAAACAGAAATTGCTGGGGGGAGTCAGCAGGTGTGGCAGTATCTGTGGTGAGATGCTGTCAGATCTGCTGACTGCCTTCATCAATTTCTGCTTTTGATTGTTTCAGATCTCCACTATCCCCAGTTCTTCGTTTCATATAAAATCGGTTCTGTATTTACTGTAGTTCCAAAGATTGAGAGATTATTTAGTTGAAGCAAACAGTGTAGTGAAGGTAGACACAGAATGTTTCGCCTTGTTGGAGAATCTTAATCATGGAGGGAGGAACTGGGCAGAGTCTTATAGGATGACACTGATTTTTTTCAGACTGAGAAGAGCAGAAATAACATTATGAATAACTGATAATCTCTACTCCCAAGGTTTGTCTGTGCTCCATCATCGAGTATATTTAAGGCTGGGATAGTCAGATATTTAGTCTCTCCAGGAATCACAGAATCTGGAAAGTGGAGTTGGAGCCCAAGGTCAATCCTGATTGTACTGAATGGCAAAGCTGGCATGATGGACTCTATGGCCAACCTTTTGTTGTGTTCTGCTATGAATTGCAATAACTGCTGGACCTTCATGCTTCTTTACAGAAACATGTTAATCTTGAGAAAGATAACAGCATCACATCTGAAGAGCAAAATACTGAATCCTGGAATTCTGAAATGCAAGGAAATGCTGCAAATAAGTTAGGCAGCGAGAAAGAGAACATTATTATTCTAATGTGAACAGCAACTCCCATCTCACTGCTTAGGTGCTTGTTATTCCAAGGGTCATCTTGACATATAAAGATAACCCAGGCTGCTTTTCTGTCCTCCAGATTGATGACTTAAATCCTCATAACTGTCTGTCCACCCTCACTTTCAACACAATGTGAGGAATTCATCTGACCATCTGATTAACTGCCTCTGCCCCTTCTCCCCAAACCTCTTTGTCTGATCAGCTATCCTTCATCTGCTTTTAGGCTGCTGCATAAAACTTGCCTCCTTGACAAGCTTTTGATTATTTACCTTATGACCTCCTTATGAGACTCTGTCAAAATTGCTTTGGTAACACTTCTATGCAATATTTATTAAGCTGCTGTTAAATGAAGCAGCAAGCTTTGCCAACAAACAGTTAACACAAATAAGTTTATAATGATTAATATAAAAATCTTGTTTGCCACAAAAAGCAAACAACATTTAACATCTCCTTTATTGGCTACCTTAACTGTGTTAGTTTGTGCCGTATTGTTTGAATGTCAAAGGTTATTAATTTCCTCCAGCTGCTAAAGATGATCAGAATTTCTATTTTATGTGGTTTGTGAGTAATTAAAACTGAAGGGTTCACAAAGCCACATAACTGGAGTTTCTTGCCTGAAGCTGTAGGCTTCTTATTAAATTGGAAAAGTAACTGTGTGAGAGTTTGCAAATGGCAGGTGAATTCCTAGATTGGAGGCAGGTGCACTCAATAGAGGAGGCTTGAGCAGAAAAGTTCCCTCATAGTTTACTGCAGTGAGATATGATGTTTAAACAAGGTGCAGAGAAATCAAAACTACTTTGTGAACATAATCATACTTATCACCATTAATGTTTTTTTTATTAAAGCAAAGTTTAATTTCCTGTTGGTGTATTTATCACACCTTACAAGCAAGTTCTTATGCAGGTACACCAAATCATATTGTCAATCATCTCTTACACAACAATTCTGGAACATTTCTTGAATTAATGCCAATGCACAGTAAGATCTAACCACAGATCTCTGTAATGGATCTGATTATGGTACATTTATCACGCTAAAGGATTTCAGCAACAACAATGGGTTATTGAGCTTCATAAGCTCTCTCGCATCTAAGTCCAAAAGGTGGTGGGTTTAAATTCCAGTAGAGACTAAAGATCAAAATTGAGATTTAAAAATCACACAACACCAGGTTATAGTCCAACAGGTTTAATTGGAAGCACTAGCTTTCAGAGCGCTGCTCCTTCATCAGGTGGTTGTGGAGTACATTATTGTAAGACACAGAATTTATAGCAAAAGTTTACAGTGTGATGTAACTGAAATTATACATTGAAAAATGCCTCAATTGTTTGTTAAGTCTCTCATCTGTTAGAATGACCATGTTAATTTCACTTTTCATATGTAAATCACAAAATTGTTTTTTAAAAGTTACATTATCAAGTGAACTTTAACAATTGGTGTCAGCCCAGTTCACTTGATAATGTAAGTTTTTAAAAAAAAGTTTTGTGATTTACATATGATAAAAGTGCAACTAACATGGTCATTCTAACAGATGAGAGATTTAACAAACAATCAAGGTATTTTTCAATGTATAATTTCAGTTACATCACACTGTAAACTTTTGCTATAAATTCTGTGTCTTACAATAATGTACTCCACAACCACCTGATGAAGGAGCAGCGCTCTGAAAGCTAGTGCTTCCAATTAAACCTGTTGGACTATAACCTGGTGTTGTGTGATTTTTAACTTTATACACCCCAGTCCAACACCAGCGTCTCCAAATCAAGATTGAGATTGACACACCCAGTGCAGAACCACTTCACCTGACGCAAGAGCAACACTCTGAAGCTTGGGATTTTAAATAAACATGTTGGTCAATAACATGATGTCATGTGACTTCTGACTTCCTGCAGGACCAAGGCAGTACAATCTTGTTAGGAGTAGTATTTTTTGACTGACTATTAAACCGAGGCCTTATCTATCCTCAAACGTAGGTGTAAACGATCCAGTGGAAGTATTTCAAAGTGAAATACTTTCCTTTGACTAATATTTACTGAAAAAGATTATCTGCTCATTGCTGTTGATTGGACCTTGATGTATGAAAATTGGCTGCTTTTCTTCCTAAGTATTTTTTGGCTCTGAAGCACTTCAGGACATTCTGAGAAAATGAAAAGCACTAACATACATAAATCAAGTTCATTCTTTCTTCTTATTTTTTCCTTAATCAATTAATACTTCTGTTCTGAACCCAGAGCAGAAGACCAAATTTATGTTATGATCTGGCTAGAGTGATAACATAGTTTTTAAATGATGTGGAGGTGCTATTGTTGGACTGGGGTGGACAAAGTTAAAAATTGCACAACACTAGGTTTATTTGGAAGTATTAGCTTTTGGAGTGCTGCCCCCACAGCTACCTGATGAAGGAGCAGCGCTCCGAAAGCTAATACTTCCAAATGAACCTGTTGGACTATAACCTGGCGTTGTGTGATTTAGAGTCATAGAGATGTACAGCATGGAAACAGACCCTTCGGTCCAACCCGTCCATGCCGACCAGATATCCCAACCCAATCTAGTCCCACCTGCCAGCACCCAGCCCATATCCCTCCAAACCCTTCTTATTCATATACCCATCCAAATGCCTCTTAAATGTTGCAATTGTACTAGCCTCCATCACATCCTCTGGCAGCTCATTCCATTCATTTACCACCCTTTGCATGAAAACGTTGCCCCTTAGGTCTCTTTTATATCTTTCCCCTCTCACCCTAAACCAATGCCCTCTAGTTCTGGACTCCCCAACCCCAGGGAAAAGACTTTGCCTATTTATCCTATCCATGCCCCTCATAATTTTGCAAACCTCTATAAGGTCACCCCGCAGCCTCCGACGCTCCAGAGAAAACAGCCCCAGCCTGTTCAGCCTCTCCCTGTAGACCTCCAACCCTGGCAACATCCTTGTAAATCTCCTCTGAACCCTTTCAAGTTTCACAATATCTTTCCGATAGGAAGGAGACCAGAATCGCATGCAATATTCCAACAGTGGCCTAACCAATGTCCTGTACAGCCGCAACATGACCTCCCAACTCCTGTAATCAATACTCTGACCAATAAAGGAAAGCATACCAAATGCCTTCTTCACTATCCTATCTACCTGCGACTCCACTTTCAAGGAGCTATGAACCTGCACTCCAAGGTCTCTTTGTTCTGCAACACTCCCTAGGACCTTACCATTAAGTGTATAAGTCCCGCTAAGATTTGCTTTCCCAAAATGCAGCACCTCTCATTTATCTGAATTAAACGCCATCTGCCACTTCCCAGCCCATTGGCCAATCTGGTCAAGATCCTGTTGTAATCTGAGGTAACCCTCTTCGCTGTCCACTACACCTCCAATTTTGGTGTCATCTGCAAACTTACTAACTCCTATGCTCATAGAGTCAGAGAGATGTACAGCATGGAAAACAGACCTTTCGGTCCAACCCCTCCATGCCAACCAGATATCCCAACCCAATCTAGACCCACTTCCAGCACCTGGCCCATATCCCTCCAAACCCTTCCTATTCATATACCCATCCAAATGCCTCTTAAATGTTACAATTGTACCAGCCTCCACCATTTCCTCTGGCAGCTTATTCCATACACGTACCACTCTCTGAGTGAAAACGTTGCCCCATAGGTCTCTTTTATATCTTTCCCCTCTCACCCTAAACCTACGCCCTCTAGTTCTGGGCTGCCTGACCCCAGGGAAAGACTTTGCCTCTCTACCCTATCCATGCCCCTCATAATTTTGTAAACCTCTATAAGGTCACCCCTCAAAATTTTGTAAACCTCTATAAGGTCACACCTCAGCCTCCAACGCTTCAGGGAAAACAGCCCCAGTCTGTTAAGCTTTAACAAAAAGTTTTTAAAATCTACAAATTATAGCATCTAGGCATTACTAAAAGAATAAAGATTCTACTGTTTTGAACAAATAAGTAAACAGTATTACAAAAAATTAGAACAGTAATACAATTTACAACTTCTAACATCAGAGCACAGCAAGGAGATTCAAATAAATCAGATCCCACTGATTTCTCAGTAATAGTTTTCAGATGGTGACATGGTAGGTCATCAACTCTCTCTTTAGAAGTTTCCAAGGGATCACTGCTCTTCACTTCTGACCATTTAGCCTTGAAACTCCTTCAAGCTATTTTCTTATGGACAACCTGAACAACTAGACCATAAGACCAGAAAGTATCAGAGCAAATTTAGGCCATTCACCCTATCATGTCTACTCCATCATTTGGTCATGCCTGACATATTTCTCAGCCCATTCTTCTACCTTCTACCTGTAACATTTGATCCCCTGACTAATCTAGAACTTATTCCTGTCTTAAATAGACTCAATTACTTGGCCTTCACAGCCCTCTGCAGCAATGAGTTCCACAGACTCACCACTGTCAGGCTGATGAAATCCCTCCTCATCTCAGTTCTAAAGAATCATCCCTTCACTCTGAGGTTGTGCCCTCAGGTCCTAGTGTCTCCTACAAGAGGGAGCATTTTCTCCAAGTTCACTCTACCCAGGCCTTTCAGTATTCTGTAAGTTTCAATGAGATCACTCCTCATGCTTCTCAACTCCACTGAGTACACACTCAAAGTCCTCAACTGCTCCCCATATTACCAGCCCTTCTTTTCAGAGATCATTCTTGTAAATCTCCGATGGACTCTTTCCAAGGCCAGCACATCCTTCCCTAGATACGGGGCCCAAAACTGCTCACAATATTCCAAATACGATCTGACCAGAGCCTTGTGCAGACTCAGCATACATCTCTGCTTTTGTATTCTTGTATTCAAATTAATGCTAGCATTATATTTGCCTCTTAATTGCCAACTGTGCATCTTTTTAGCTTTATTTCATATTTTCCTAATTAATACGGTATATATCTGTAAGGTAGTGTAACTTTTTTCTTTATTTTCTCTTTTCTTGTACCTAAGATTTGTACCTAGGCACTTTGTACCTAAGATGGTGCCATGTGTTGGTGACATGTCCATTTTTCACTCCTGTACTCATGTTCTTTTGTAATTTGAGTACACGTGAGTACACCTAATTCAATTCCATTCACCTGAGCCTGCACATTAATCTTAAGAGAATCCTGAACTAGGACTCCCAAGTCCCTTTGTGCTGCAACTTTCTGAAGCCTTTCCCCATTTAGAAAATAGCCTATGCCTCTATTCTTCCTAACAAAGTGCATAACCTCAAACTTTTCCACATTGTATTCCACCTGCCACTTTTTGCACATTCCTTGCTTACACAAGTCCTTCTGCAGCCTCCCACTTTATCAACACAACCTGTCCTTTCACCTGACTTGAATGGTACCATATCCGCAAGCAGCCACCCCCTCCACAGATACTCACTAGTAGCAGTGTGTACTATCTATAAGATACACTGCAGAGATTCGCTGACAATCCAGAGATAGCACCTTTCAAACCCACGACCACTTCCATCTAGAAAGACAAGGGCAGCAGATGCATGGGAACACTACCACTTGCATGTTTACCTCCAAGTCACTCACCATCCTGACTTGGAAATATATTGTCATTCTTTCACTGTTGCTCGGTCAAACTCCTGGAATTCCTTTTCTAATGGCATTGTGGGTCTGCCTACAGCATATGGACTGCAGTGGTTCAAGAAGACAGCTCACTACCACCTTTTCAAGGGCAATTAGGGATGGGCGATAAATGCTGGCCAGCTAGTGATGCCCACATTTCATGAGAAAGTGAAATAAATCTTAGCAACAATGCCTTTAGTGCTTTCATCCAGATTGTTCATGAAGGGCTTTTGCCCGAAACATCAATTTTCCTGTTGCCTGACCTGCTGTGCTTTTCCAGCACCACTCTAACCCTGAGGAACTCTACTGGTCCATGGCTGCCATCCTGAAAAAAACCCCTTTATCCCCATTCTCCATCTTCTGCCAGTCAGCCAATCCTTTATCCATTCCTGTACCTTGCCCCCTTTTATCCTGGGCTCTTATCTTATTTAGCAGCCTCCTGTGTGACACCTTGTCAAAGACTTTCTGGAAATCCAAATAAATCACATCCACTGGCTCTCCTTTATCTAGCTTACATTTAGCTCCTCAAAGAATTTTGACAGATCTGTCAGACCTGGCCTTTCCTAGATGAAGCCATACTGATTCAGCCTTATTTTACCATTAATATCCAAGCACTCCGCAACTTCATCCTTAATAATGGACTCTTAAAAATCTTATGAATGACCAAGGTCAGGCTAACCAGCCCATAGTTTCCCACCTTCCGCCTCCCTCCCTTCTTGATCAGAGGTGTTACATTAGACATTTACTCGTCCTCTGTGGCCCTCTCTGACTCCAATGATTCCTGAAAGCTCACTACCAATGCCCTACAATCTCCTCCACTAGCAGAACCCTGGGACGTAGTCCATCCAGTCCAGGTAGCTTATCCACCTTCAGATCTGTCAGCATCCCTCAGCACCTTCTCCTTAGCAACAGCCACTACACTCACCTCTGCCCCGATTCTGAAGTTATGGTATGCTACTGATGTCTTCCAGCCCTCGTTATGCATTTCTCCAGGACTGTGGTGCAAGCCTAATTCAGGTGGAACCTGTTCCCTACTTTCCCAGTACTGGTACCTAGGTCCCAAGAATTTGTATCTGTTTTTCCCACAACAATCTTTAAGCCACACATTTACCTCTTTAATCTGTGCAAATTAGTTAGCTCAGTGAAGGGGTTTTCATTTGATTGCCGAAGAGTCTTACTGCAACTTGCTGTACTCACAAATGCCAGAGATCGCCTGTAGAGGGCACTATGCCAGAAACGACATCAGTGGAGAAATACTCTGCCAAGCCTATGAGAGTTGTGTCAACAGCTATCATCACAGGGAATGGGGAACAGTTTGATGAGAAAAATCTGGGCCATTAAAGTTAGCAACATTGGCTTTGATATGTAACACAGATTTCAAATGAGGAAATGCTACATTATTTCATGATGGTCTTAGTTATAGCACCGTTCGATCATTGTAAGGTTTTAAGAACACTTAGGGAAAAATGCAGAATTGCCTGCGAATGGTACCATTTGATTTAACCAATAGTTGCCTTGGATGTGAAGTTATAAGTCACAAAGCAAGATTGGAGAAATTAAGATCGAAAGAACCATGGATGCTGTAAATCAGAAACAAAACCGAAATTGCTGGAAAATCTCAGCAGATTGAGCAGCATCCGTGGAGAGAAATCAGAATTAATGTTTTGAGTTGAGTCACCCTTCCTCAGTTCTGAGGATTACAGCTAGGAATTATTTATGATTCTCACCCCTCACTGATTAAGGTTTTAATTAGGTTCTTAGCTCCATCCTTGCTCATTTGTTGCCTTGGTGTCACATTTGATCCCAGGGTGAGCTTCCAATCATAAGTTTGTGCTATTACCCCTAAATCTTAGCTAAAATTGTCCCTGTCTCAGATCATCTGATGAAACGATGAAATGCTTATTCCCTCCTCCCTTACTTGTAGACTTGACTATTCCAGTGCTGTTCTGGTTGGTCTCCCACACTCCATCATCCTTATACAAAGCTCTGCTATCCTTGTACATTTAGTTGGCCTTAAGTCCACTTTAACTGAAACATACAGATACACCCAGAAATTGACCCTTGTGTAACTGATGCTACACAAGTTAAATACATATTGTTCTCCTATAATGCGCAATTGGTGAATTGGGAAATGATTTTTTTAAAAACTCCCATTGGCTATTAGGCGGTTCCATTTCTGGTTACCTTAAGTCCCCTCGAGACGTTTACTTCAGGTCAAACAAAAGAGGTTGGATGATGGAGAAGATTTTTTTCTGACCTTATTCTTGATGTTTTTGAGAAATGTTTTTAGAAATTATTGCAATACATAAAGTTGCAATACATAAACATTCCCCTCATTTTCGACAATGCACAAAACCATCCTTCCACCATTGCTGAGCTTTTTGAAAACATCAAAGTGTTATTTTTACCTTTAAACATAACTTCTCTCAATCAACCCATGGACCAGGGTGCAACAGAAGCTTTTAAAGCTTGCTATTTTAAGGCACAAATGCAGGAAGCTGTTTGCAGGTACTAAGAGAGGTAATGAGGAAAGTGTTCTTAATTTTGGAAGAGCTTCAGCATTAAGAATGCCATTGTCATCATTGTGGAGGCCTGGGGCGATGTCAGTAAGGACTGCTTGCATGCAGCTGGGCAGAAGCTTCTTCCAGATTTTTTAATGATTTTAAAGGCATTGAACAGTCAGAGGAGCTTCCAGAAATCAAAGAACGTTATGACACTCTTGCAAAGCAAGTTGGATTTGAAGAAGTGGAGACTGATCTACAACAACTTGTTGTTATGGGGACAATTGAACCTGAAGAAGAAGATGAAGTAGTCACGATGTAGCATCATGAGAGCTTTCCACTTCTCTTCTGACTTGCATCCCGAGGGAAGTTGAGAAACAATTGCAGCTCATAGAAGTCAGTGACTACAATGCAGACCGCAGCAGGCTAGCAGCTTGTGGCATAAAGTCTTATTAGGCACCCTATGAACAACTGCTTTGTAAAAGAAGAAAAATGGCAAAGCAGCAAAAACTGCATGGATTCATGTAAGGTTCTCATGTAAGGTTCTGTAAATCTGTTTTTTAGATTAGAATCAGTCTGAACATTGTGGTACAGACAGTCTCACACAGGGCACCTCACACCTTCAGTGTATTACCTGGGCTAATATGTCACCAATTGTTAAAGTTCACTTGAGAATCTAACTTTTAAAAATGTTCTGTAAATTACATATGAAAGAACTGAAGCCAGCATGTTCATTCTAAAAGATGAGAGACTTAACAAACAATCAAGGTATTTTTCAATGTATAATTTCAGTTACATCACACTGTAAACTTTTGCTATAAATTCTGTGTCTTACGATCTTATGCTCCACAACCACCTGATGATGGAGCAGCACTCCGAAAGCTAGTGCTTCCAAATAAACCTGTTGTCTATAACCCGGTGTTGTGTGATTTTTAACGAGATAAGCTGACGCCACCTTGAGAATGTAATTCTGGGATTTACATATTAAAGAGCCTAAACCTCCATATTCCATTCTAAAAGATGAAAGACTTAATGTAAATTTGTTTAAGAACTATAACCTGGTATTGTGTGATTTTTAACCAAAGTTGTTTAGTATATCAATCCAACTCCATGGCACTCTAACCCTTTTGATATAAATTCTGTGTTGTACGGTCATGTTCCATAGCCACTGGTGAAGAGGCAGCACTGAGAAAGCTAATGTTTCCAAATAAACCTGTTGGACTGTAACCTGGTGTTGTGTGATTTTTAACTAAAGTTAAATGGGATCATTTAATCATGTCTGTCACTTGTTGCTGTTCAATTATGTCTTATCTCACAAATGTTCCACCACTGCCTGCTGATCCCAGTGCAGTTTAAGATGTGTGCTTGGTTACCAGCTGCTATTGTCTGTCAATGTTTGTTACCTCAGCTGTATCTCAATTTACAGCTAATACGGTTCAGCCATTGTTCAAGTTTCTTCTTTGCTCACTAAATAGAGGCTTTTAAGATTTTCAAAAAGTGACATGATAGCTAAGTAGCAGTTGCTGAGACAGTACTGAGAGGGCAAAAATTAATAAAAACTGTAAAATAAGTAAAGAGAAGTTTGACAAAAAGATTTTATCCAGACAGTCATTCAGAATGTGGAATTCTTTGTCATGAATGGTTGGTGAAGCACATCCATAAATACTTTTGAAGGAAGCAAGGTAATTGCTTGAAGACAGTAACATTAATGCATTTTGGAGTGTAATTAGATTGCAGGTTGGTCTCAAACATTTTTATTGCTCTTTAAAATCTATTGTTTTGACCATGATTTTGGTCATCAGACTTAAAGTTTCCATATGTGGCTTGGTGTCAAACCTTGCCTTCACTCCTGTGAAATGTGGGATATTTTATAATGGAAAAGACTGGCCTGTGCCCCTCCAAATCTTTAATATTAATGTTCCATCCCAATGTTTTTTTAAATGCTGTAATTGTACCTGCATCCACTACTTCCTCAGGAAGTTCATTCCACACTCAAACCACCCTCTGTGTAAAGAATTTGCCTTTTATGTCTTTTAAAAAATCTCCCTCCTCTCACCTCAATGCAACCGCTGGTCTTGAAACTCTTCATCTTAGGGAAAAGCCAACTACCATCAACTCAATCTATACCTCTCATTATTTTATAAACTTCTATCAGGTCATCTCTGACTCCTATGCTCCAATGAAAGAAGTCCCAGCATTTCTTTATAACTCAAATCTTCTACACCTGGCGACAACCCTAGTAAATGTCTTCTGAGCCCTCTCCAGCTTGATAATATCCTTCCTACAACCAGGACACAGTATGCCAAAAGAGGCTTGGGATTCTTTTGAAGTATCCTCGGAATGGAGGGAATAAAGAGTCCCTCCCTCCGCTCAGCAAATTGGGTTTCATTATTTTAACTGGTGGTGATGGCACGTACTGCAGCCATGAAGACATCCACAGCCAGCCTCAATGTCAATGGCAGCCTGAAGGCCCAACGCAGATTTTGTATCCTCTCACTCCTCAGGGAATGAAAGTACGTGTTGAACCTCCCGTTTCAGGAGATGAAGCTACATGGCTCCTGAAATGGCAGGGAAGGGTTTTCAGGAGTCACGCAGCCTCGAATTCTGGCCATCTTGTTGGCCCCTTTTTTTCTCAGATCTTAAGGGTCAAGGAGCACGTGCCAGGCCGTCTGCTCCAAATCACGGTTCATTTCAGAGACACGGTACTTCACTTTGTGAACAACTACACACCTTGGATGGGACCCAAGCAACATGCTGCTTTGAGGAAGTCTCTACTCTACTTAGGCTCCATTGGTGAGGGTGAACTCATCCTCTCTTGGGTGAGATTTCTATTGCAACCGCTGGTCTTGAAACTCTTCATCTTAGGGAAAAGCCAACTACCATCAACTCAATCTATACCTCTCATTATTTTATAAACTTCTATCAGGTCATCTCTGACTCCTATGGAGTCAGGAGACAGGAGCATGATGGTACCCAGACAAGCTCAGCATTGGAGGGGAAATTGAGAGACTTGGGTAAGGCCTTTAACTTGGTAGATGTCTGGTGAAATCCCCATCCCGATTCCAATTCCATTGCCTTCAACTTTGTGAGGCCTGGGGTCAGAGTGCCCAGAATTGACTGCCTCTACACTTCCAGGGTGTACACCTCCTGTGTTCCAGTGGCCTCCACACTGCAGGTGCATTCTCCAATGACAACCTGGAGGGGTGGGTGGAGCTTGTTCTGTTCAGCACCAGAGCGAGGTCAGCATACTGGCCCTTAACCAACTTGCTACTGGAGGATAGGTGGTTCCAAGGCACATTTCATCACATCTGGACTGGCTGGAGAAGGAAGCAAGGGGACTTCCCCTCCTGGAGACTACAGTGGGATGTGGGCGAGAGTCACATCCGTGTCTTCTATCATTAGTACACGTGGGGTTGATGAAGAGGCAGAAATCCAGGATCGAGGGGTTGGAGAAGGAGGTGCTCAACCTGGAGTCATGTCTTGGTCAGCCTGATGTTGACTCAGCCCTGCCGGTTAGGGGGATGGAGGGGGGTGCTGCGGGGAGTGGGGTGTGTGGGACGTATGAGGAGATGAAGGCTGCACTCTGGGATCTGCATCTCTTCATGTCCCTGGACGCATACGTGAGGTAACAGGTCCAGTTCTTTAGAGATCTTGACCGTGGCTACCCCTTTTTCTATTTACTGGAGAAAAGTCACAGGATCGACCAGCAGCTCATGGTGTTGCTAGCTGACGACGGATCTCTCATCTCGGATCCAGAAGGCATCAGGGCCCAAATGAGGGACTATTATAGGGCTCTGTTCTCTCTAGATCCAATCAGCGAGGAAAATCACAGACTTCTGTGGGAGGATCTGCCGCAGGTCAGCCCTGAGGGTGCTGAGAGACATGACCTCCCTCTGAACGTGGCGGAGCTGACTGGAACCCTTGTCCACCAATCCAGGAGCAAGTCCTTGGGCCTAGATTGGCTGACCATGGAATTCTTCAGGACGTTCTAGAACCTCCTGATCCGGGGGTGAGCAAGCACAGGTCATAGAGGAATGTATCGCACCTAGAGAGATGCCCCTTTCTTGGCACAGGGCCGTCATCACTCTATTGCCTAAGAAGGGGGATCTCTGATTGTTAAAGAATTGCTGTCTAGTCTTTCTTCTCAACACAACCTGCAAATTCTTCCCAGGGCATTTTCATCACATCTTGGCACAATGCTGGACCATATGATCCACCCAGTCCAGTCCTACCACACCCTGGGTTGGAGCATCCATGTCAATATCCATATGATCTGGGACATGATCTGTTATTCCCAGAGGGCTGGCCTGTCGAGCGCCTGTCTCTCTGTTGATCAGGAAAAGCTGTCCGACTGAGTTGATAATGAGTATCCGCTCAGAACTCTGCGAGCTTCTGGGTTCGAGACGCACTTTATCGCCCAGAGCTGATTTTTGTATGCTGCTGCAGAGTGCCTAATGAAGGTTACTGTGTCCATGATGGGGCCTGGATGGTTTAGGAGAGGAGTACATCGGGCTGCCCCTGTCTGGCCAGCTTTACTCTCTCTACGTGGAGCCGTTCCTGCACCTCCCATGTAAGCAGCTGTGGGGTTTGGCTCTCCATGGGCAGGGGCTGGAGGTGATTCTTTTAGCGTACGCTGGCAATGTGCTCCTCATTCCCAGCTGACTTATGGAGGATGTGCGAGTGTCTGGAGGCCTACACTGTGACGTCTTCCGCAAGGATCACCTGGAGAAAGTGTTCAGGAATTCTGGTTGGTCTGTGTGGATGGACCCCCTGTCAGAGGAGTTCCAGTCCTTCAGGTGGAGCCCATCTTTGCCCTGCTGAGGAATCCTGGCCTGCAAATTGGCACGAGTTGGAGACCAAGGAAACCGCTTCACCTAGCAGGCTGGACAGGACTGTTCCGAGTGCTGTCCGACAGGCCGCCAGTGCTGCTCGTTAACCAGTTGGTGGCCGCCATGTTGTGGTCCTGGCTGGTTACTGTGCTCCCTCTCCCTGGCTCTGTCACTACCATCCAGTAAACGGTCCTTGGGTTTTTCTGGGATATAAGGCTGCACTGGATCACTGCCACAGTTTGGAGTCTCCCGCTTGAGGAGGATAGTCAGTGACTGGTGTACCTTCACACCCAGGAAGCGGCATTCTACCTTCGGAACTTGCAGCAATATCTTTACGTCAAGCTTCCCCCAAGGTTCTGCACCCTGACGGCGTATTTCTTCCTTCAGGTGCACAGCCTCTCTGATGACACACAGTTCCTGTTCATGGAGTGGACCCGGCCAGGAATTGCCTGTCTTCTATCTGGAACTGATCACAGTCTAGGACATGGAGTCAGGGAGCCGCTGCTCAGGAACAGCTTCCGCCTTGAGCGCAGTTTGCGCTGGCCAAGGGAGGAGAGAGCTCAGGACGCAGGGCTGTCCAGAGGAGAGATCTCAGGACGCAGGGCTGTCCAGAGGAGAGAGCTCGGGACACAGGGCTGTCCAGAGGAGAGAGCTCAGGACGCAGGGCTGTCCAGAGGAGAGAGCTCAGGACACAGGGCTGACCTGAGGAACAGGATGGATAACACCAGCACAGTTGATTGCGAAGGTGTCAGTCCACCTCTGGTCCCCGACCTGAGCCATCTGGAGTCTGACGGATGAGGTATTCTGCCCCGACATGTCGCATATACCTGGGGGGGGGGGGGGGCTGGGGGCAGGGAGGCTCAGGCGTGGCTGGGTGTCTGGACGACTGACCCCTGTCCATCCAGAACTGGATGTTAGCCCTGTGCCATGGACCCTCTCCCTGTGACATGCTGCCCCACGATCTGAGCCATCCCAGGAATCTCCACCCGCCGCCCTTTCGAATGGCACAGAGCCTTATTTGTACAGGATGATGTTGCACACTCTCCATTGCCATGCCTTCGCCCACCACCCAGGCACAGCGTGGTGTAATGTTTTGCCCTCTGGCAGCGATGATCCCGAGTGGAGGGCCCTCTATGAAGGGGTACCTCCCTCATCCACTGGGGATCTGGGGTGGGGATAGATGCACATGACGGTCCTATGCAACAGGAGACTGAGTGAGTTCATCGAGTACCAGACCACAGGCTCGTTCTGTGGCCTGGAGGAGACGGTCTTCCACTCATACATTGAGTGCGTTCATCTGAGCCCCTTTTTAAGTTTTACTTAATTCTGTGAGCCTTCTCATGGCTTTGTTCCTGGGCCTGGCCAAGATGGCTATCAGCAAGTGGGCTGAAGAGGAGCTCATCATTCCTGACTGTCTGCCCCCCTTTCACGGTTACTTCTGTGCTTGGGTGTTGTTGGGCGCAGTGGGAGCCGGAGTGCATCATCAACCTGAATAATGATATTCTGATATAGTTTGTTGCATCTGTTGTATAAGTTTCCATTTTTTCTTTTGAGCTTGTATTTGTTTTTGGTTTGGTGCCCTAGGAAGGGGCTGTTTTATTTCCTTTTGTTCCAATTTTGAACTCCTTGAAAAGAGCCAGTAGGACTTTTATTTTATCATTGTCCCTGTCTCAAATGTGCTTGATGGGGATCAGTGAGAGGGGAGCTTTGTTTTTTGGTGAAATGAGCAGAGGAACTTCCTCGGGATATTAAACCATTGTTGTCCGTGTGCCAGGAGTATCCAATGGGGACAGAGCAGAGGGGATTTAGTTATTTAGTTGTTTATTTGTTTGCTTCAATTTTGCTTGAGTTTAATTTTATTTTGGCCCCTTGTGGTCCATGCCCAAAAGAGATTGGAGGGGACAGAGTTCATTTGTCTGTTTATTCGTTTTTGTTTTTTTCCCCAGAGTAATAGGGTCTTTATTTTTGTTCAACAACATCACAGCAGCTTTATTTTCCATTTTGAAAGAACAGAGTGGGCTTTGCTCTGTTTTTCACGCGGTGTTGTCCCTGTCCTGGGAGAGATTAATGGGGACAATGTCGGTGGGTCTCGATTTTTTCTGTTTACACCTGTCACTTAAATGAGTGGAGGGTTGTTTTTCGGACTGGTCGCCTGTGACCAGTTGTGTTCCACGGGGGTCGGTATTGGGTCCAATTTTGTTTGTCATTTATATAAGTGATGCAAATGAGAATATCAGAAGCATGGTTCATAAGCTTGCAGATGACACCAAAGTTGATATAGTGGACAGTTAAGAAGCTTATGAAAGATTACAAAGGAATCTTGATCAATTGAGTCAATGGACTGAGGAATGGCAGATGGAGTCAAATTTGGACAAATGTGAGATCTTGCATTTTGGCAAAATAAGGTTTGGCAGGATATGGGCCAGGAGTAGGCAGGTAGTTTAGTTTAAGATTATATTCGGCATAGACCGAAGGGTCTAATTCTGTGCTGTCTGACTCTATGACTCTATGAACAAGGGCAGGGCATATTCAGTTCAGGAATACTGAATATGATAGGAAACTGGGTACTGCTGTAGAACAGAGACCTAAGGGTTCAAGTACATAAGTCTTTGAAATTTGCATCATATGTAGACTGGGTGGTTAAGAAGGCGTTTAGCATGCTTGCCTTCATTGCTGAGACTTTTGAGTATTAGAGTTGGGATGTCATGTTGAAGTTGTATAGCATGTTGGTGAGACCTCTTCTGAGTACTGTGCGTAGTTCAGGTCACCCTGTTATAGGAGAGATATTATTAAATTGGAGAGGGTTCAGGAAAGATTTACCAAGAAGATGTCCAGAATGGAAGGTTTGAGTTATAAAAATAGGCTGAATAGTCTTGGCTTTTTTTTCATTGGAGCACAGGAGGTTGAGGGATGACTTTATAGAGGTTTATAAAGCCATGAGGGACATAGATACAGAAAAGACCTTTGCTGTCCACCTTGAGGTGGAGGAGTTCAAAATTAAAGGGTGTACTTTCAAGGTGAGTGGAGAAAGATTTTAAAAAGGACATGAGGGGCAACTTTTTTACACAAGAGAGTGCATTGTATCTAGAATGAACTGCCCGAAAAAGTGGTGGTTGCAGGTGCGGTTCCAATGTTTAAAATACCTTTACGTAAGTATATGAATAGGAAATGTTTGAAGAGAAATGGGCCAAATGCAGGCAGGCAGGACTAGTTTAGTTTGGAAACATGGTTGACACGGATTGGTTGAACTGAAGGGTCTGTTTCTGTGCTGTATGACTCCATGGCTATGCTATGTCAGTGCATGGTATTATTGCCTAATGGGACTTGATATCGAATGGACTGCTTAATGATGGAAGTGGAGAGGCAGAGCTCAATGCTGCCAGTTCAGACAGTAAAAAGCACACTGATCATGTATCTCTAATGGTAGGTTACAAATTAGAAAAAAGAAAAGGCCAATGATAAAACACTGCAGGGATACGAGAAGAAGCCATTGCTGAATAAGCTGACTCTGGTGAACTATGTTTAAAGGGGCCCAAATATAGATAAGTCTTGCTGGGTGTATATAGGGGCAGAGTGATAATGGCGTAATATAGGGACAGAATGGTGATGGAGGATTTTGAAACATTGAAGATATGAGCAGGAGCAGGCCAATCGATCCCTCGATCCTGCTCCACCGTTCAAAATTATTGTGACTGATCAATGAGCTCAATACTCTAATCCACCCTTCCCCATATCACTTTAGTCACAAGAGTTATCTCCACCTTCTTCTTGAAAACACATCATGTTTTGGCCTCGACTACTTTCTGTGATAGTGAATTTCACAGGCCCACAACTCTCTGGGTGAACAAATCTCTCTTAATCTCAGTCCCAAAACACTTACTCCTTATCTTTAAATTATGGCCCCTGATTCTGAACTCTCCCATCATCAGGAAAATCCTTCCTGCATTGAATCTGTCTAGTCCTGTTAGAATTTTACAGATTTCTGTGAGATTCCATCTGAACTCCAGTGAATACAATCCTAACTGAGTCAATCTCTCCTCAAACGTCAGTTCTCCCATTTCAGGAATCAATTTGGTAAACTTTTCCTGCATTGCCTCTATAGCAAGAACACAATGTTCCAGCTGTGGCCTCATCAATATCCTGTATAATAGCAGCAAAACATGCTTGCTCCTGTACTCAATTCATTTCACTATGAAGGCCAACCTACAGCCTTCTATAGGCTGCACCTGCAAGGTTACATTCAATGACTGGTGCATGAGGGCAGTCAGGCCCTGTTGAACATTCCCCTCTCTCAATATACAGCCATTCAAATATTCTGTCTTCCTGTATTTGTTAGCAAAGTGGATAACCTCCTATCTATCCATATTATATTGCATTTGCCCAAGCACTCAGCTTTCCAGATCACATTGAAATATCTCTACATCCTCCTCACAGCTCACCTTCCCATCCAGTTTTGCATTATCTGCAAATTTCCCAACGTTGCATTTAGTTCCCTCGTCTAAATCATTAATGTATATTGTGAATAGCTGTGGTCCTAATACCGATCCCTTCAGTACTCTACTAGTCACTGCCTGTCATTCAGAAACAGACCCATTTATTTCTACACTTTGTTTCCTGTCCGCAAACCCATTTTTTATCCATCTCAATACACTATCCTCAATCCAACATGCCTTAGTTTTGCACATTAACCTCTTCTGTGGGACTTTGTCAAAAGAAGCCAAATGGTGTACTCCAGCTTCTGATTCCTGTCAAGCAGGGGAGCTGGAAAAATGCTGTGTGAGTAGAGTCAGTGTGGGAGTGGTACAGCAAGCAAATAGAATCAAAGCCGTGCAAAGATGGTCTTGATCATTGAGTCATCTACCCTGATGTTTCTGTCTTTGGAATAGTGGCAGTTTTTATCTTTTGAATTTCTTTGAAACACATTGGGATGCTAAAATTGTTTTTTAATGCAAATAGTCAAACATCGGATCCTTGAAGCTGAATTACCGAATTAAAGTTTTCATCGATTTGATGTTTTTATGTAATTGGGTGAAGTGTAGTCATGTGGTAAACTTCAATTTGACTACACAATACCAGGTTATAGTCCAACAGGTTTAATTGGAAGCACACTAGCTTTCGGAGCAACGCTCCTTCATCAGGTGATAGTGATGAAGGAGCAGCACTCCGAAAGCTAGTGTGCTTCCAATTAAACCTGTTGGATTATAAACTGGTGTTGTGTGATTCTTAATTTTGTACACCCCAGTCCAACACCGGCATCTCCAAATCGTTCAGTTTGACTGGCATTTAAAGACTGCCAGTTAATCATTTCCAACATTGCTTGTTTATTATTGTCCAAAAGTTGTATTTTGTTTTTCTATTATCAAGTCATTAATTCTGAGTTGCTTACATTAAAGTTGATTTTCTGCATCTATTGGAGAACTTAGAGTCAGAGTCAAACAACACAGAATCAGGCCCTTCAGCCCAACTCGTCCATGTCAGCCCGGTTTCATAAACTGGACTAGTCCCATTTGCCTGTGTTTGGCCCATATCCCTCTAAATCTTTCCTATCCATGTTCCTGTCTTTTAAATGTTGTAATTGTACCCACTTCTACCACTTCCTCTGGCAGCTCATTCCATATATGCACCACTCTATGCTTGAAAATGTTGCCCCTCAGGCTTCTAAGCCTTTCCTCTCTCAGCCTAAACCTGTTCACTCTAGTTTTGGACCCCCCCCCCCCCCCAAACCTGAGGAAAAGACCTTGGCTGTTCATCTTATCTATGCCCCTCATGATTTTATAAAACCTCTATAAGGTCACCCCTCAGCCTCCCATAGTCTTGGGGAAAAATATCCCAGCCTGTCCAGCCTCCCCTTAAAACTCAAACCCTCTCCAACCTCAACATCTTCGTCAATATTTTAGCACCCTTTTCAGTTGAATAACATCCTTCCTATAATAGAGCAAGCAGAGTTGGATGCAGTCCTCCGAATGTGGTCTTACCAGTCTCTTGTACAGCTGTAACATGACATCCCAACTCCATTACTCAGTGTTTTGACCAATGTGCTAAATGCCTTCTTTACCACCTGTGACACCACTTCCAAGGAACTATGTACCCGCACTCCTAGATCTCTCTGTTTAACAACATACCCCAGGGCCCTACCAGTCTTGCCCTGGTTGTGTCACCAAAATACAACACCTTACATTTAGCTGAGTTAACTCCATCTGCCATTTTGCTGTACTTTTACAAAGTCCTTCTTCAGCAATTTTCTACTCTCACCAAAATGAAACACAGCATGATAATTTTGCTTCTAATTATTAATTTGTCCAAAAACTAAAAGGGATTGGATATTTGAGCTGAAAATGTGTTGCTGGAAAAGCGCAGCAGGTCAGGCAGCATCCAGGGAACAGGAGAATCGACGTTTCGGGCATATGCCCTTCTTCAGGAATGAGGAAAGTTTGTCCAACAGGCTAAGATAAAAGGTAGGGAGGAGGAACTTGGGGGAGGGGCGTCGGAAATGTGATAGGTGGAAAGAGGGCAAGGTGAGGGTGATAGGTCAGACTGGGGTGGGGGCAGAGAGGTCAGGAAGAAGATTGCAGGTTAGGAAGGCGGTGCTGAATTCGATATTTGAAGTCTGAAAGAAGAACTGAAACTGCTTGAAACTCTCAACAGATCATCTGTGGAGAGAAATAGTTATTGTTTGAAGTGGATGACTTTTATCTTTTTGGTACTTATTTGCAGTCGTCTTCATGCTGCTGGTGATCTTGTATTATTACAAGGCCTTATGTGAAGATCCTGAGCGCTGTGTTCATCAAGAGCATAGCAAGACAAATGTAAGAGAAGTGCAGAGCAGCAACAGTGTCGTATGTGTCCTACTTTTACCTTCCAGAGGTTTAGGTCGGGTATCCCAGGGTTTGGGGTCTGGCTGAGTATTTTATTTAATTGTTATGGGCTGTAGACATTGTAAATGAGACCAGTACTTATTGCTCTTGCCTAATTGCTCAGAGTGAAGTTGTTACTCAATCACATTTGCTGTGGGTCTGAAGTCACATGTTGGCCAGACCAGGTAGGAATGACAGATTTCCTTTCCTAGGAACGTTAGTTATTTAGATAGCTTTTTATGACAATTTTTTTAAGGGTTTTAGTCCAGATTTTAATTGAATTCAAATTTCACCATCTGCAATGGTGATTTTTAAACCCACGTCCCCAGACCATTAGATTAGTTCCTGAATAACTAGTACCATGCTATTACCAATGTGCTACCACCACCCTGTAAAATTGGGGATTCTTAAGAGACCAGGCTTTTTCAGGGATATTTATGGTTTTCTTGTCCCAAATTTTGTGATTGTTATCTTTTACTGTGCACACTCACTTGACTGAAGAAGCTAAGTGCAGCTCTATGGAGGAGAAAGTGAGGACTTCAGGAATGAAGAAGGGCTTATGCCCGAAACGTCGATTCTCCTGTTCCTTGGATGCTGCCTGACCTGCTGCGCTTTTCCAGCAACACATTTTCAGCAGCTCTATGGAGGAAGTATTTGTGAGATTTAGTTTATTCAGTTTTGTGGTGCTCACTGTCTCAATAGTAAGCTTGAATGAAATTGAGGAATTTGATTCCTTGGTTGTTTATTTGTTCCTCTGTGTGTTTGTTGCTGCTTTATTTATTGCAAATAGTGGCTTACTTGTTAGCACCAGTCACTTTTCTCATAATTGATCTGTTAACTATCATAATTTTTTTGCTGCTTTGACATAGAGTCAGAGAGATGTACAGCACAGAAACAAACCCTTCGGTCCAACTCGTCCATGCTGACAAGATATCTCAACCCAATCTAGCCTCACCTGCCAGCACCCGGCTCATATCCCTCCAAACCCTTCCTATTCATATACCCATCCAGATACTTTTTAAATGTTGCACCACTTCCTCTGGTAGCCCATTCCACACACATACCAGCCTCTGCATAGAGTTGCACTTTTCTTCTTCGGTCAAGTGAGTGTGCACAGTAAAAGATAACAATCACAACATTTGGGACAAGAAAACCATAAATATCTTTCACCCTCTCACCCTAAACCTATGCCCTCTAGTTCTGGACTCCCCCTCGCAATGAAAAGGCCTTGTCTATTTACTCTATCCATGTCCTTCATAATTTTATAAACCTCTATAAGGTCACTCCTCAGCCTCTGATGCTCCAGGGAAAACAGGTCCAGCCTATTCAACCTCTCCTGATAGCTCAAATCTTCCAACCCTGGCAATTTCCTATAAATTTTTTCTGAACCCTTTCAAGTTTCACAACATCCTTCCAATAGGAAGGAGACCAGAATTGCATGCAATATTACAACAGTGGCCTAACCAATGTCTTGTATAGCCGCAACATGACCCCCAACTCCTGTACTCAATATTCTGACCAATAAGGGAAAGCATATCAAACATGGAAATGTGTTGCTGGAAAAGCGCAGCAGGTCAGGCAGCATCTAGGGAACAGGAGAATCGACGTTTCGGGCATTAGCCCTTCTTCAGGAATGAGGAAAGTTGGTCCAGCAGGCTAAGATAAAAGATAGGGAGGAGGGACTTGGGGGAGGGGCGTCGGAAATGTGATAGGTGGAAAGAGGTCAAGGTGAGGGTGATAGGTCAGACTGGGGTGGGGGCTGAGAGGTCGGGAAGAAGATTGCAGGTTAGGAAGGCGGTGCTGAATTTGATGGATTTGACTGAGACAGGCTGGGGGGAGGGGAAATTAGGAAACTGGTGAAATCCGAGTTCATCCCTTGTGGTTGGAGGGTTCCTAGCCAGAAGATGAGGCGTTCTTCCTCCAACCGTCGTTTCGCTGTGGTCTGACGATGGAGGAGTCCAAAGACCTGCATATCCTTGGTGGAGTGGGAGGGGGAATTGAAATGTTGAGCTACAGGGTGGTTGGGTTGGTTGGTCCGGGTGTCCCAGAGGTGTTCTCTGAAACGCTCCGCAAGTAGGCGGCCTGTCTCCCCAATATAGAGGAGGCCACATCGGGTGCAAAGGATGCAATAGATGATATGTGTGGAGGTGCAGGTGAATCTGTGGCGGATATGGAAGTTTCCTTTGGGGCCTTGGAGGGAGGTGAGGGGGGAGGTGTGGGCGCAAGTCTTGCACCTCCTGCGGTTGCAGGGGAAGGTGCCGGGAGTGGAGGTTGGGTTGGTGGGGGGTGTGGATCTGACGAGGGAGTCACGGAGGGAGTGGTCTTTACGGAATGCTGATAGGGGAGGGGAGGGAAATATATCCTTGGTGGTGGGGTCCGTTTGGAGGTGGCGGAAATGACGGCGGATGATGCGCTGAACATGGAGGTTAGTGGGGTGGTAGGTGAGGACCAGTGGGGTTCTGTCCTGGTGGCGGTTGGAGGGGCGGGGTTCAAGGGCGGAGGATCGGGAAGTGGAGGAGATGCAGTGGAGGGCATCGTCGACCACGTCGGGGGGGAAATTGCGGTCCTTGAAGAAGGAGGCCATCTGAGATGTGCGTTTTTGGAACTGGTCCTCCTGGGAGCAGATGCGGCGGAGTCAAAGGAATTGGGAGAATGGGATGGCGTTTTTACAGGGGGCAGGATGGGAGGAGGTGTAGTCCAGGTAGCTGTGGGAGTCGGTCGGTTTGTAGTAGATGTCCGTGTTGATTCTGTCGCCTGAGATAGAAATAGAAAGGTCGAGGAAGGGGAGGGAGGAATCTGAGACTGTCCAGGTGAATTTGAGGTCGGGGTGGAAGGTGGATGAACTGTTCAACCTCCTCGTGGGAGCACGAGGCGGCGCCGATACAGTCATCGATGTAGCGGAGGAAAAGGTGGGGGGTGGGGCCAGTGTAGTTGCGGAAGATGGATTGTTCCACATATCCTACGAAGAGGCAGGCATAGCTGGGGCCCATGCGGGTGCCCATGGCTACTCCTTTTGTTTGGAGGGAGTGGGAGGATTGGAAAGAGAAGTTGTTCAGGGTGAGGACCAGTTCAGTCAGTCGAAGGAGGGTGTCTGTGGAAGGGTACTGGTCGGTACGGCGGGAAAGAAAGAAGCGGAGGGCTTTGAGTCCTTCGTGATGGGGGATGGAGGTGTACAGGGACTGGATGTCCATGGTGAAAATAAGGCGTTGGGGACCGGGGAAGCGAAAATCATGGAGGAGGTGGAGGGCGTGGGTGGTGTCCCAAATGTAGGTGGGGAGTTCTTGGACTAAGGGGGATAGGACGGTGTCAAGGTATGCGGAGATGAGTTCGGTGGGGCAGGAGCAGGCGGAGACAATGGGTCGGCCGGGCAGTCAGGTTTGTGGATTTTGGGCAGGAGGTAGAAGCGGGAGGTGCGGGGTTGTGGGACTATGAGGTTGGAGGTGGTGGATGGGAGATCCCCTGAGGAGATGAGGTTATGGACGGTCTTTTAGGCCATCTGGGATGTGCGTTTTTGGAAGCATATCAAATGCCTTCTTCATTTCCTATCTACCTGCAACTCTACTTTCAAGGAGCTATGAACCTGCACTCCAAGGTCTCTTTGTTCAGCAACACTCCCTAGGTCCTTACTATTAAGTGTATAAGTTCTGCTAAGATTTGCTTTCCCAAAGTGCAGCACCTCTCATTTATCTAAATTAAACTCCACCTCTCACTCCTCAGCCCATTGGCCCATCTGTTCAAGATTCTGTTGTCATCGGAGGTAACCTTTTTCGCTGTCCACTACATCTCTCATTTTGATGTCATCTGCAAACTGTACCTCTTATGCTCACATCCAAATCATTTGTTAAACTTGAGCGAAGACAATTCTGAGACCAAAGCGAAGGGCTTTCAAAATCTCAACATGTGTCAGACTCAAGCTTTTCCCTCTGAGCATGCTTACAGACTATTACTAATGCAGCCGTGGAAAATATCTTACCTCAGAGAGTGCAGTCTTGGTGGAGCAGTTTGACATGGTCCTTCACTGGAAAAGAAGGAGCCCACCTTGTTTTTAACGCTTGGAAGACTTCCAAATGACAAGTGGGAGCAAGAAAAATTTGGTATAATATTCAAAGGTTTATTGCTGTGGCCTCAATGATCAAAAGGTTTAGTGCTGGCAGATAAATTACCTTTAAATGTCCTTTTAGATTTAAGTTTGAAGTTTTAAAGACTCCCTGTTGGCTCAGTAAATGAATGCACCATGTGGGTGTCAGAAGATTCAAAGATGAAGATCTTTTTTAAATTAATTCAGCCCAGCTAGCGAATGAGAATGAATCTGAATACCATAAGCAGGACTGGTTCATCTAGTGACAGAGTCTGAACCCAGCTGAAAAGGATGCTTGGCTCATTGTTAGGCAATAATGGCATTTGTTACTGCCTAAGATTGGAGATTGTCAATACTCAATGTTCATTTCCAGGTATCAATATGCAGAAAAAGATGTCTGTATCTGGGTTAATAATTGTAGGAGAGAAGACACTAATATTAAGCTATCAGAACTCTCTCTTTTGAATTCAAATGTGTTTTTAAAATCTACTTCTAATGAGGAATCAAACTGCTAATTGTTGTCCTTCACTCACATCGACCTTTGCTGTTTCCGATTTGTTTTTATATTAGGCGGGGGGGATTTGATTGGGTTTGAAGTCCCCCACAAATATCTGAAAGAACAGTGCAAGGTAGTGCCGTTTTGCAAAAGCTTCTGTGTTTCTTTCATTGAAATCATGGCAGCCAATTCCCCTAGAATACCTGGAATTTTCCTTGCATTCAAGTGTCTCTGGGCAGAGTCACTCTTTAGCATCATCGGCATGAATTCCTGATTGAAGGGCTTCTGCCCGAAACGTCGATTCTCCTGCTCCTCGGATGCTGCCTGACCTAATGCGCTTTTCCAGCACCACACTCTCGACTGTGAGCTCCAGCAGTCCTCACTTGCTCCCATCATCGGCACATGGCCAAGTTTGTGCACAAGAGAGGCCTGAGACTGCTTATGTGTGATTGCTTGAAGGCAGCAGGACAAATTTATAATGCGCTTCTCAAAGCATTAATGGAAAATACTGTGAACACTCAACAGATCAGCCAGCATCTTGGGGAGAGAGAAAAACCCAGTTAGCCAGCTGGGTTTTCGCTGAGTCTGGACAATTTGGGATCCCTTTACAAAGAGCAGCCAGGACATGATTTGAGATTGAGGTAAAAACAATGACTGCAGATGCTGGAAACCAGATTCTGGATTAGTGGTGCTGGAAGAGCACAGCAATTCAGGCAGCATCCAACGAGCAGCGAAATCGACGTTTCGGGCAAAAGCCCTTCATCAGGAATAAAGGCAGAGAGCCTGAAGCGTGGAGAGATAAGCTAGAGGAGGGTGGGGGTGGGGAGAGAGTAGCATAGAGTACAATGGGTGAGTGGGGGAGGAGATGAAGGTGATAGGTCAGGGAGAAGAGAGTGGAGTGGATAGGTGGAAAAGGAGCTAGGCAGGTCGGACAAATCCGGACAAGTCAAGGGGACAGTGCGGAGCTGGAAGTTTGAAACTAGGATGAGGTGGGGAAGGGGAAGTGAGGAAGCTGTTGAAGTCCACATTGATGCCCTGGGGTTGAAGTGTTCTGAGGCGGAAGATGAGGCGTTCTTCCTCCAGGCGTCTGGTGGTGAGGGAGCGGCGGTGAAGGAGGCCCAGGATCTCCATGTCCTCGGCAGAGTGGGAGGGGGAGTTGAAATGTTGGGCCACGGGGCGGTTTGGTTGATTGGTGCAGGTGTCTCGGAGATGTTCCCTAAAGCGCTCTGCTAGGAGGCGCCCAGTCTCCCCAATGTAGAGGAGACCGCATCGGGAGCAACGGATACAATAAATGATATTGGTGGATGTGCAGGTAAAACTTTGGATGTGGAAGGTTCCTTTAGGGCCTTGAATAGAGGTGAGGGAGGAGGTGTGGGCACAGGTTTTACAGTTCCTGCGGTGGCAGGGGAAAGTGCCAAGATGGGAAGGTGGGTCGTAGGGGGGCGTGGACCTGACCAGGTAGTCACAGAGGGAACGGTCTTTGCGGAAGGCGGAAAGGGGTGGGGAGGGAAATATATCCCTGGTGGTGGGGTCTTTTTGGAGGTGGCGGAAATGTCGGCGGATGATTTGGTTTATGTGGAGATTTGTAGGGTGGAAGGTGAGCATCAGGGGCGTTCTGTCCTTGTTACAGTTGGAGGGGTGGGGTCTGAGGGCGGAGTTGCGGGATGTGGATGAGATGCGTTGGAGGGCATCTTTAACTACATGGGAAGGGAAATTGCGGTCTCTAAAGAAGGAGGCCATCTGGTGTGTTCTATGGTGGAACTGGTCCTCCTGGGAGCAGATACGGCGGAGGCGGAGGAATTGGGAATACGGGATGGCAATTTTGCAAGAGATAGGGTGGGAAGAGGTGTAATCCAGGTAGCTGTGGGAGTCGGTGGGTTTGTAAAAAATGTCAGTGTCAAGTCGGTCGTCACTAATGGAGATGGAGAGGTCCAGGAAGGGGAGGGAGGTGTCAGAGATGGTCCAGGTAAATTTAAGGTCAGGGTGGAATGTGTTGGTGAAGTTGATGAATTGCTCAACCTCCTCGCAGGAGCACGAGGTGGCTCCAATGCAGTCATCAATGTAGCGGAGGAAGAAGTGGGGAGTGGTGCCGGTGTAATTTGGAAGATCAACTGCTCTACGTAGCCAACAAAGACACAGGCATAGCTGGGGCCCATATGTGTGCCCATGGCTACCCCTTTGGTCTGGAGGAAGTGGGAGGATTCAAAGGAGAAATTGTTAAGGGTGAGGACCAGTTCGTCCAAACGAATGAGAGTGTCGGGGAAACGGAAGTCTTGGAGGAGGTGGAGGGCGTGGGTGGTGTCTCGAACGTATGTGGGGAGTTCCTGGACCTTACGATTTTTGCATTTGCCTTTTCAATGTGTGGGTTGGTTTGGGTTGGCAACCTGCACTCCCCACTCGACTGGCATCATTCTGGGATAGGCATTGCCTTTTCCTCTGCAACGTTCATGGTAGCTTAAACCATCTTTTTAACTACAGGATAAAAATAAAAGTGTTAATCAACCAGATCCTTAAAATTTCAAGACTTGGAAGCACAAGGCACTTAAAACCACTTAATCTTATGTAAACAGGCATTGTGAAATTGTTACAGAACAAGCTGCCAAAACTGTCAGTCAAGCTAGGGCTGGGGTGCGGCATTTCCACAGTCTCACAGTCGGCTGGGCTCTGAAACAAAAATCTGCAATGAGGTTTGGCTGAGAACTCAGATATTAACATTAGCAATACACAAGAAATGTGGGTGGATTTGTCCCCCACGCCTCCAAATTGTTCAGGAAAATCCATCTCTGGGAGGCGCCTGATAAAAGATAGTAGTCCCTGGAAGGAGAATTGAAGGAAATAGTAAGGATCCAGTTCTCCAGTTGCAAGCTAGTTTCTCCCAGGCTGGCTCATCTATCGGCAGCAAACCCAGGAGAGAAACATCCCGTGATTGGAGAAGCAGCAAGAAGCTATGAAATCAGTGCTGGTATTGAGGGATCCACTAAGGGAATGCCTTTTACTGGGAGCAGGAATCTGGGGTTGTAGTACAGTGATGAGTGATTCAAATGGCTCTGAGTTCAGATTTTCCTGTACTCCACACCATTTCCCCAGGAGTAAAAATTGGATCTGTTGGAAATGAGAAACAGATTTCATAGAACGTAGAACATCACAGCACAGTACAGGCCCTTCAGCCCTCGATGTTGTGCTGACCTTTTATCCTACTCTAAGATCAAACTAACCTACATACCCTTAATTTTACTATCTTCCATGTGCTTATTCCAAGAGTCGCTTAAATGTCCTTAATGTAACTGACTCTATTACTATCACTAGCAGTGCATTCCGCATACCCACCACTCTCTGTGTGTAATGAACCAACCTCTGACATTTCCCCTAAACTTTCCTCCAATCACCTTAAAATTATGCCCCCTTGTGATAGCCATTTCTGCTCTGGGAAAAAGTCTCTGACAATTTACTCTACCTATGCCTCCCATCATCTTGTACACCTCGATCAAGTCACCTCTCATCCTTCTCAGCCCTAGCTCCCTCAACCTTGCTTCATAACACATGCCCTCCAGTCCAGGCAGCGTTCTGATAAATCTCCTCCGCACCCTGTCTAAATTTTCCACATCATTCCAATAATGAGGCAGCTAGAATTGAACACAGCATTCCAAGAGTGGTCTAATTAGGGCTCTATAGAGCTATGGCATAACCTCACAGCTCTTAAATTCAATTCCCCTGCTAATGAAAGCCAACACACCATATGTCTTTTTAACAACCCAATCAACTTGGGTGTCAGCTTTGAGGGAACTGTGAACATGCACCTCAAGATCCCACTGTTCCTCCAAACTGCCAAGAAACCTGCCTTTAACCCTATATTCTGTATTCAAGTTCAACCTTCCAAAAATGAATCACTTCACACTTTTCCTGGTTGAACTCTATCTGCCATTTATCAGCCCAATTCTGCATCCTGTTAATGACCCGTTGTCTTTCAGAATCCTTTCCAACTATTTGCCCTCTATAGACGTAAGACTAACTGGTCTGTAATTCTCAGGGTTATCCCTATTCCCTTTTTTAAATAACATTTACCAGCCTCCAATCATGTGGCACTACTCTAGTGGAAAGTGAGGAAGCAAAGATCATCGCCAAAGACTCAGCAATCTCATCCCTCGCTCTCTGTATACAGCTTGGGAATATCCCATCTAGCCCAGGGCACTTATCTATCCTTATGTTTTTCAAACTTTTCAGCACATCCTCCTCCTCCTTAACATCGACCATATCAGCCTGTTTCACGTTGTCTTCACAAATGTCAAGGTCCCTCACAGTAGTGAATACTGAAGCAAAGTATTCATTTAAGGACCTTGCCTACCTCCTCCAACTCCAGGCACAAGTTCCCTCCACTATCCATGATCAGCGCTACCCTCATCCTGGCCATCCTCTTGTTCCTCACATAAGTGTCACAAAAGTTTCACTTATCAATGTCTAAGGAATGTTTCTGACTCCGTGACAATATAGCCCATACATGTGCAGAAGGCAGGAAGTTTTACAACATCAAAGTAAAACATTGCTTATAATTCTCCAAATTAGTTCAATGTCCACAGTGGCTGAAAGGTCAGTAACATAGGGATTCAGAGGTAAGGTGGTTAGCAAAAGGAATGGAGAAATGTTTATATAACGTGTATGTAGGCTTTGGAATGGGTAACTTGGTAGTAAACCTACATCCAGAACCTCAACCTGAGCTACAAATCTGCTCAAAACTCACTAGATAGGTTGGTAAATATAGATTTAATAATAGACTTTAAAGGGAATTGGACAAGTACTTATAGAGATTTTTTTCCTTAAAAGACCTGCCACAGAATTGAAGGGCTGAATGACCTCCTATGCCACACTGTCTGTGATTTGATTAAATCTGTAAAACTTGTATAGGTTGCTGAAATTCAGGGTACAAACCAAGCCTGCAAATTGGTTCCTGTGCATTGGAGATTGGGATGATGAAGGGGAGGGAGGAGTTTGAGATGGTCCTGCAAGGCAGGGGAGGTTTCTGAGATGGTTCAGGAAGGCTAGGGAGGTTTCTGAGATGGGACTGGACGGTGAGGGAGGTGTCCGAGATGGGCCTGGAAGGGAAGGGAGGTGTCCGAGATGGTCCTGCAAGGTGAGGGAGGTGTCCAAGATGGTCCAGCAAGGCAAGGGAGGTTTCTGAGATGGTTCAGGAAGGCTAGGGAGGTATCCGAGATGGGACTGGACGGTGAGGGAGGTGTCCGAGATGGGCCTGGAAGGGAAGGGAAGTGTCCGAGACAGTCCAACAGCAGGGATTTGGCAGTAGATAGGTAAAGGGAGACTGATAACCTTTGAATATTTTCTTGAACTTTTGTGAACTTCACTGCAAGACTGAGGTTCATTATTTCCGAGAAATATATTCCTTGTGTTATTACACCACTACTGTTGTGGTTTAGATAATTCCATGTCCTAACATTAAACTTGTTCCTCTGTGTGTTATACTGGCATATTCAGTGATAGATTTATCAAGAGTCATACTGCAGCAAATGTTTTTCTTTTAATAATCTCTGGCCCTTGCAGAATAAATTTTATTTGATTTCAAAGGTTGAGTTTCACAACACTTTAAAAAGCTGGCTATGTCCTCTCCTCTGCTACACCCAAATAAACTTTGGGCCATATGTTGTGGTTTCCAGTTTGTCAGAAACCATATGTATGTTGAAAGTGCATGTTGGCGCTGCCTGAGAAATACTCGGGGAGCTTAGAAGTCCTAATGGGCAACTCTACTGCTCCCCCAGGGTCCTTCCACCGCTATGTCTTAGCTTGAGCCAGTGACTTTGGACCATTCCATGATACAATCCTGAATAGTCATCCAGAAAATGTTGGAAAATCTGGTCAACCACTTCAGTAATCTGCATAACTATCCTTCCAAACACTGACTCTCCTACACATGACTACCTCCCAGTCTGACCCAATTATCCATCTCACCCACTCAACCCACTCATTCATTCATTTGCCCACTCACCCTGTCATAAACACACCTGTTTATTAAAATTGAAAGAATGGATATTTAAACTTACCTTGTAGCAGCTAATCCTGTTTAAAAAGGGGTCTTGTATTCTGCATTGATTCTCATTGCTCTCTGTGTGGCCTTCCTGTGCTGAGGGAACTCTTCTGGTAATTGCGTTGGACCTCTGGCGTGTTTTTAAGTGTCTTTGGGTAAGTGCACAGTTTGTGATGAGTCAGAATTAAGCATAGCAGCTCCATAGCTGAATAAACGATTTGGGTCCTCCTGATCTCCATTCTCGTGTGATAATTAATACTGATAATTATTTGTGTTCACATCTATTTCTTTCCTGTAGCAAAAGTGATGGATTAATTTGATATTTTTCAGCCTAAAGTTGCAATAAATTCAGATCCCATTGCATATGTTGAGCTCCTACAGATTCACAAGACAAACCTTGGGTTTAGTTGGCCACTAGTTTCATTCTTGAAGATACAAGGTCCTTAGTATAGTAGCTTTGATCTGGTGTTATCCATGTGGGTGACAAGGTGGCTTAGTGCTTAGCATAGTGCCAGGGTCCCGGGTTCAATTCAAGCCTCGGGTGAATATCTGTAGTTTGTATGTTCTCCCTGTGCCTGCATGGGTTTCCACTGGGTGGTCTGGTTTCCTCTTGTAGTGAAAAGGTATAGGTGAATTAGCCTTGCCAGATTGCCCATAGTGTCCAGGGATGTGTAGGTTAGGTGGATTAGCCATGGTAAATACAACATTACAGGGATCAGGCCAGGGTGAGTCTGGGTGGGATGCTCTTCAGAAAGGAGGTGTGGACTTGTTGGGCTGAATGGCCTGTTTCCACACTGTCAGGATTCAATGAAAACTCAGTGAAAATGCGTGGATTAGTATAAGGATCTTCTCAATTTATATCCGTAATCTGAACAAAGATATTTGGAAAAATGGCTCTTGATTTGAGGTTGACACCAAAACCTGTGCTCGTACTTGACTCCTGGAAGAGGAAAAGAGCGCCACCTGATTCAAATATAATAAGGGAACGAGTCCCATCTGCGTGGATGACATATACTGTGGGATAAATTTAATGTTGCATACAAGGATGAATCTAATACCAAGCATATGTATACCATGCTGTGTTGTTGAGAGGGAAAGGGACATTGATATCCTTACTTGAATTTGTAAATCCTCATAACTAATGTCAAGAGGCTATAATAAGAGAGTATAATGGTATACATTTCAGCTGATGCAGTTTTAAAAATATTAGTTCACAGAGTGTGGATATCGCTGGTGAGGCTAGCAACTATTTCCCATCCATAATTGCCTTTCAGAAGGTAGTGTTGGGCTCCCTTCTTGAGCAAAGCTAAGTGGCTTGCCTGGCCATTAGAGAGGGCAGTTAGGGACAACCGCATTGTTGTTAGTGTGGAGTCACAAATTGAACATTCTGGGTAAAAACGGCAAATATGCAGGAGTGAACCAAATGGACTTTTGTGACAATCTGGTAATTTCACGGTCACCATGACTAAAACAAGCTTTTTTTTAATTTCAGGTTTCTATAATTAATTTTGATTTAATTAAAAATCTGGAATTAATGACCGTGAATCCATTGTTCTGAGGAAAGGTCACTGGACCCAAAGCATTAACTCTGATTTCTTTCCACAGATGCTGCCAGACGTGCTGTTTCTGTTTTTGTTTCTGATTTCCAGCTTCTGCAATTCTTCCTGTTTTAATGAATCCATTGTCTGGTTTACTGATGTCCTTTAGGGAAGGAAATCTGCCATCCTCACATGGTCTGGACTACATGTGACCCAATATGGTTGACTCTTAATTACTCTCTGGGCAATTAGTGATGGGCAATAAATGCTGGCCTAGCCAGTGATGCCTACATCCCGTGAATGAATAAAACATTCTGAGTGGATATCATGGTGAAATTTAGGCTCATATGTCTTTGGATTATTTGATTCAGCACATTTTATTACTTCTTCCAGAAATCTCTGAAATAGAGAGGAAGCTGCCTATGGAGTATACACCGTGGCAAGAACCAGCATATGGAGTCTTTGAACATGTGGAGGCTGTTGTGCTACAGCTACCATGTGGTTCTGTCTGACCAGGACACACTCTCACTCTTACCACTGACCATAAGCACATTGGAAGGATTTGCAGGTTGATAATCAAGCTTTTGACCACATCCAGATTTCACTTTCATTGACCATCAAGGGGGTGGCACTTGAACCCAGAGCTTGGGATGCTACCTATCAATCCACAATGCCTCTGTTTTCCTGGAATTTTAGCCCATTATCATTCTCATCACTCTGCTCCCATGAAAATGAAACAAAAAAAATTGACATCTCAATAGAAGAGCTTAATTGAATATTATCTCGAAAGCTGTTCAATTATTTTCTTCCCCATAGTGGATACTGTCTGTGAAAACTTCTGCAGAGAGCAAGCAGATTTATACCTCCATAAAAACCTTATCACGATTGGTTCAAAGCTTCTAGGTAAGTGCAGGCTTGGGCTGATTTGATTAAGACAATGGAACAATTGAACTGTGCATGTGTGTGCTATAATTTTTATTAGGTAAGTTAGGGAGAATGCAAGGTTAAGTTTTGAAACACAGTGCAAATGTAACTATTAACAAACATTTAAAGGCAGCTGGAATTGCTGTCAGTAAAAAATAGTTATGATTGTGGGCAATATAACTTGTGAATCCCTTCAGGAATTAAAGAGGAGCTCAGAATTTTTGTTTTCTCTGAATTAGTATAGAACCTTTTTAGACAAATCTCCCCTCTTACCCCATCCCAAGGAGATTCTGTACTTGCTGGTGTTTGAGACCATTGGGGTCCTGTTACCTTACTGGTGTACAAATAAATAAAGCAGACTCCTCTCTTCATACATTTACATGCACAGCGTTACGGCTACTTACCACTTCCTAAATAAAACCTTTATGATTTACTTAAAAAGAGGGATTTAATATGTGACTTTTTCACACTAGGGAAAATGTTTATACTATTGGGAGGCAATAGCTTGGTGGTATTATTGCCAGACTATTAATCCACAGTCTTAGGTATTGTTCTAGGGATTAGGGTTCAAATCCTGCCATATCAGATGGGAGAATTTGAAGACTTTAATGATAATCATTTTGGGGGAATGACTGGGGGGAACCCATCTCGTTCACTCATAACAAGAAAACCTCATTCTTATCTGGTCTGGCCTACATGTAACTCCAACCCCACAGCAATTGGTTGACTCTTAAGTGCCTTCTGGGCAGTCAGGGATGGACAATAAATGCTGGCCCAGCCAGTGATGCACACATCCTGTGAATGAATAATCAGTTCGTCTTGCTCCAGCATTGTAAGATATGGTCATATATCTAACATGGCTAATAAACCTTTTGCTCTTGTTTGAACTTTGCGCTTATTTTTGGGACTGTCAGGTTTTGTCAGGTGACATGGAATGTATTTGAAGGAACTGTGTAGTGGAAAGAAATAAAATAACCCATAGGATTAAATGAATAAATACTGAACAGCTTTTTAAATAGTAAGGTCCTCCACAATTTTCTTTTTTGTCTTTGTTTTGTTTCATTTTCATGGCAGCAGAGTGATGGGAATGATAATGATTTAATATTCCAGAAAAATTGAGGTATTGAGAAGCAAAGGTGAGCATCCCAAGCTCTGGGTTTATGTGTATGAAGCTCACAGATCATCAAATACATAATAAATAAATTCGAATAATTCCAGCATGATGCTGTTGGTGATGGGTGAAACATTGTAGTTATTGAACAAGCCTGTAGATGGCAAACATAGAGTCAATACAGAGAATAGGCCACCTCATAACCTCAAATATGTATTTAATCAAACACTGCTTCGGATCTCAAAACTTTTCTGTAACACAATGAAGGCTTCCTATGGGAAAATAGTTAAAATAGTCTATTTGAGGACAGGTAGGTGTTTAGTAAAGTGTTTGTTAGTTGTTTCCCAGACTGTGCATGTGAGTCCCACTCTGTTTCCGCACTCTTCTCTGACTGCCACTCTCTCTATGTTTCTCAGTCTCTTTCTCTGTGTGCCTGGCCCTCTGTTTATTTGTTACTCATAGTTTAAAACAACTTCTTTTGATGATTAAAATTATGTCAAAACTACTTGATATTTTCCACAAATCAGAAATTTACCAAAACATTATAGCTAAGAATGTCTGTTTTTGTTCAAAGTTAAAAATCACACAACACCAGATTATAGTCCAACAGTTTTATTTGGAAGTACAAGCTTTCAGAGCACTGCTCCTTTGTCAGGTAGCTAATGGAGCAGGATCATAGGACACAGAATTTATAGCAAAAGATCATTGTGTCATACAACTATAACCTGGTGTTGTGTGATTTTTAACTTTATCCACTCCAGTCCAACACCGGCACCTCCTCGTCATATATTTGTTTATTCAGAGGCAGCAATCGCAGGCAGAAATTCTGTGCTTAATGCATGTAGTAGAAGGTGTGAGCAAGGACAATGACATTGATTGAAATAGAGGTAAGGAGTGAGGTAAAACTTGATGTAGGGTACCGATTTTTCAAGAAGAAAGATGCCAAATCAAATTGACCAAAGAGAACAGTCAAGTATATACTAGGGGGCTGGAGAAGACCCCTCTGAGGAACACAATCCAGCTAAGCAAGTATTAGGCTAGGTTCACCAGGGGAAATATTCAATGAATGGATGTAAGCTGGAAGATTCATTTTTAGATGTTTCTTCACCAGACTAGGTAACATCATCAGTGAGCCTTCAGTGAAGCACTGGTGTTAGTGACCTGATTTCTATTTGTGTTTAGGTTTGTGATGTCATTTCCTGGGGTGATGTCATTTCCCATTCTTTTTCTCAGAGCTTGGTAAATGGGGTCGAAGTCAATGTGTTTGTTGATAGAGTTCTGGTTGGAATGCCATGCTTCTAGGAATTCTCATGCATGTCTCTGTTTGGCTTGTCCTAAGATGGATGTGTTGTCCCAATCAAAGTGGTGTCCTTCCTCATCTGTATGTGTGGATACTAGTGAGAGTGGGTCATGTCATTTTGTTCATGTATCCTGGTGGCTAGTTTTCTGCCTGTTTATCCAATGTAGTGTTTGTTCCAGTTCTTGCAAAGTATTTTGCAAATGACATTAGTTTTGCTTCTTGTCTGTATAGAGTCTTTCAAGTTCATTAGCTGCTGTTTGAGTGTGTTGGTGGGGTTTGTGGGCTAACATGATGCCAAGGGATCTGAGTAGTCTGGCAGTCATTTCCGAGATGTCTTTGATGTAGGGGAGAGTGGCTGGGGTTTCTGGATGCATTTTGTCTGCTTGTTTAGGTTTGTTGCTAAGAAATCAGTGGGCTATATTCATTGGGTACAGAGAAATATCACCTAGACAGCGTATTGAAAATGAAAGAGTACCCAATGAACACAGTCTGCCAGTTTCTCAACAACAAACCCAAACAAGCAAACAAAACATGTCCAGAAACCCTAGCCACTCTCCCTTACATCAAAGACATTGTGGAAATGTCTGCCAGACTACTCAGACCTCTTGGCATCATGGTTGCCCACAAACCCACCTACACACTAAAATAGCAGCTAATGAACTTGAAAGACCCTATATACAGACAACAAACAAAACTAATTCCTGATGAAGGGCTTTTGCCCAAAACATCGATTCTCCAGCTCCTCGGATACTGCCTGATCTGCTGTGCTTTTTCAGCACCACACTCTCAAAGTAAAATTAATCTCATTTACAAAATACCTTGCAAAAACTGTAACAAACACTACATTGGACAACCAAGCAGAAAACTAGCCACTGGAATACATGATCCTCAACTAGCCACAAAAAGACATAATTCATTCTCACTTGGATCCTTACATACTGATGAGGAAGGACACCACTTCGACTGGGACAACACATCCATCCTAGGACAAGCCAAACAGAGACACGCACGAGAATTCCAAGAAGCATGACATTCCAACTGGAACTCTATCAACAAACACATTGACTTAGAACTCATTTACCATCCTCTGAGAAAAAGACCAGGAAATGACATCACCAACCCAAACCTAAACTCATAAATAGAAAGAGGGTCACTAACACCAGTGCTTCACCGGAGGCTCACTGATGATGTTACCTAGTATGGTGATGAAATGTCTGAAAACGAACCTTGCAGCTCAGTGAGCAAACTTACATCCAGAACCTCAACCTGAGCTACAAATCTTCTCAAAACTCAGTAATATTCAATGACATTTGACATCTATATAGCCCATCATTGGATGATTTTGCAGAGGCAACTTACATAGAACAGTATAACAGAGAAACAGCCCACCATGTTTGTACTGATCACGATGTCATTCTGAACAAATCCCATCTGCTTGAATATGGTCCATACCCTCTTTTTCCCTGTCTGTTCATGTGTCTCCCTAAATACATCATAAATGTTGCTATCATATCTGCTTCCATCATCTCCCATGGTGTTGTGTTCCAGGCGCCTAAAACCTTCTGTGCAAGAAAACTTGCCCTGCGCATCTCCTTTTCGTCTCCCCCCCACCTTTAACCTGTGCCCCCTAGTATTTGAAATTTCCACCCTGGGAAAAAGACACCAACTTTCCACCCAAACTATGCATCTCAAAATTTTATATACTTCTATCAGGTCACCCCTCAGCTTCTGATGCTCTCGTGAAAAGAATCTAAGTTTGTCCAACCTCTACTTATAAGTAATATAATCTGATCCAGGGCAACATCCTGGTAGACGTCTTCTGCACCCTCTTCAAAGCCTCCACATCCTTCCTTTAGTGTGACAACTAAAACTGAAAACAATACTCCAACTGTGACCTAACTAAAGTTTTAAACAGCTGTAACATGACTTGTCAACATTTATATCATTGCCCTGACCAATGAAGGCAAGCATGCCATACATCTTCTTGACCACCTTATCCATTTGTGTTGCCAGTTTCAGGGAGCTATGGCCTTGGACCCCAAGATCCCTCTGTATATTAATGTCCCTAAGCACACTCCATTAACTGTAAACTTTCTTCTTGTATTTTACTTCCCAAAAGGCATTGCTTCATACTTGTCTATGTTAAAGTCCATCTGCCATTTCTCCAGCCAATTTTCCAACTGATCTGTATCCTGCCATATCCTTTGATAAACCTCCTCACTATCCAATTCCACCACTTTTCATGTCACCTACAAATCTCTACTGAAGACAAACTGGATCTGGAGAAGGTGGCCTCTGTGAACTCACTTAGTGTTTATATGGATGTCGTGTTCAAAATCCAAACCTTGCTTTGATTCCCACTTGTTATGTTAATATTATCTATATAAGACTGTGATTCAGAAAAGGAAACAACGAATTGAAATGTAAAACTTCTAAAAAATTTCCAAGGGTTTGTGTCACCACATGAGAAGTACACCCTCAATATTTGAATCTTCATCATTCAGATTTACCCCTCAGGCTTTCACTTGCTTATATTCTGATTCTCAAATGCAAGACCAGGAATGTGGTAAATACCTATCAATTAAGTTAAACATCTAAGTAAGCGACTTGTTTTCACATGCCAGGACCAATGTTAAGTTCACAATAACTTTGTCTGTTTTGGAGGCCCTTGTGAGAATTTGTTACTTTTCAGGTTGATCTCCTTGTAATGCATCCTGAGCCGGTTTTTGTCACCATTGCTATCACCTTCTTTGACTGGCGATGTATCTTTTACCGTGCATTTCTATGAAGTGCCATCGGTTTTGTTTTCACTAAATATCAATACCAGCTATTACATGCTTGAAGCAAGCTGAAACCATTTTTATTTTCAATACTCTGCCTTAGCAATCCTCTCTGGCTAAAGGTGCTTGGTACAATGTTATGATCAACATTTATACCTTTCATAGTCAAGTCAGAGATTTGAAAAGTGTTTACATGTTAATAACAAATTAGTCATTTGTTCTGTCAAATGATGGAGTAGTTGTGACCAATGACCCAACAATTTAAATAGACTGAAACAAATTTCACCTTCACTGAACCTCTGGTTCTGGAACACAAATTGCTCTGAGCAAATGAGTCTTATTTAACATCAAAATTTGAAAGGATCTTATCAGCAACACATTTTGAGTCATGGAACAGTCTTTACATGCTTTTCAGCATGATATTAGCTCAGAAATTATAATGTAAGATAGTCATTGCACGTCGTGTCTGTGTGGAAACCTCAACTCAATTGACTCTGAGATAATTGCCAGGGAAATGGAACAAACATCTGGAGCCCTTTGAGAATATCTCTTAAATCAGAGATTTCAGAGTGTTCCAACTCACTTAAACTTAACAGTTACATAAAATTAAAAGCCTACTGTAAATTTTGAGTAAATATTACTGATTTACCACTTGCCAAATACCGTGACCCAGCCCCTGCTGAGCCCTACCCCCTGACAACCTGGTTTCTGCTACCCTTGCCCCTACTCTGACTTTATATGCTTACCCTTTCACAATAGCTGTCAAAGTTGTGCTGCTGGACATTTAAACATGGAATACAAACTGCTGCAAAAGAGAGTATAGACTGGATGACAGTCTAGGCAAAAGTGGGTACTGCAGATGCTAGATATTAGAGTTAAGATTAGAGTGGTAAAAGCACAGCAGGTCAGGCAGTATCTGAGGTGCAGGAAAATTGATGTTTCAGGCAAAAGTCCTTCATCAGGAATCCTGATGAAGGGCTTTGACCCAAAACATCTATTCTCCTACTCCCCGGATGCTGTCTAACCTGGTGTGCTTTTCCAGCACTACTCTAATCTAGGTGACAATCTACTCAACTGTGAAGATTGATGTTGTTTTGTAACAGGAGGCTTCTATCCAGCGACTTCGAGTAGATACCATCTGAATGTAAGTGTATTTTTTTTTGTCTGGTCAGAGTCAAAAATAGCATTTCTGACTCTGATCAGAATTTCTGGACTATTAAGAGCAGAGTTTCATTTGCCACTCACAGTAGCATCTGTGCAACCTGGAAATTAGTAAAGGCTGAACAACAGCACTAAAATATTGTCAACTTCTTAAAAAAAAGGAAACTATGGTCTTGAAAATCACCAATGAATGAAGAATTAATAGCGAAATAAAGATAATATATTGTCAGTGTTATTTCTCAATGATGTAGCAAATGAAATGACGTAGTAATGAAATGTGAGCTTGTATTTACAGTGATTATACAATCTTTGATTAGAGGTTATTGCAAATAGATGCATTGCTGTAAAGTGTATAAAAATTAGTCAACATATTTGGCGGGCCAATGTAACTTCTGAAAGTTCTTAATTACCAAAATATGTAAAAATGAATAAACACATTTTAAAAATTCCATAATAAATTGCAACTGATGAAATGGTTTATAACGTGAAATTCATTACATAAGAAGGTTTTTTTTTAAAATGTCTAGCTACTACCTAGACTCGCTACTAACTAGCGTAGCATCTAGCTTCTTTATTATGTAAATATTACATTATTCATACACATCAGGGTCTGAGCTAGTTTTAAGTAGATGACAACTGAGTAGCATGCTTCTGGTAGCATGTCAAGCGTCTTGAGATCTTACCTAAGGTGGAGTATGGGACCATTAGACGCTTGGGTCATATGCTTTGATATAATGATGGTATAATGGGGTTCGCTTTAAAAGGTAAACTGATGTAGCAACTGTGAGATATAGCACGATAATACTCTTAGTCCAAATAAAAAGACTTGGAAACAAATATAGATGGATGTACATAAGCATGTGTTGTCAATTATTATGTAATGATTATTATAACTGGTAAAACAAGAAGACTTTACAATACTAACATTTCAAACTTTACTGCAACACATATGATAACTTGGAAGGTAACAACACATCCTGATCTAGGGTGTAGCTTTGCTCACAGAGCTGTAGGTTTGATATCCAGACGTTTCATTACCTGGCTAGGTAACATCATCAGTGGCGACCTCCAAGTGAAGCGAAGCTGTTGTCTCCTGCTTTCTATTTATATGTTTGTCCTGGATGGGGTTCCTGGGGTTTGTGGTAATGTCATTTCCTGTTCGTTTGCTGAGGGGTTGATAGATGGTATCTAGATCTATGTGTTTGTTTATGGTGTTGTGGTTGGAGTGCCTATACAACGTATTTGAGAAGAAACGGATACTCAAAAAATACAGTCCACAGATTCCTCAAGAACAAACCACGACAAGCAGACCAAACACAGCCAGAAACCCTAACCACCTCACAATACATCAAAGAAGTTTCAGAAATGACAGCCAGATACTAAGACCCCTCGGAATCCTAGTAGCACACAAACCCACCATTACTCTCAAACAAAAACTAACAAACTTAAAAGACCCAGTACAACCCATGGACAAAACCAACATCATCTACAAAATTCCATGCAAGGACTGCCACAAACACTACGTAGGACAAACAGGAAGAAAGTTAACCACCAGGATACACTAACATCAGCTAGCCACAAAAAGATACGACCCTCTCTCCCTCGTAGCCCTACACACGGATGAAAAAAAACCACCAATTTGACTGGGACAACACATCTATCCTGGGACAGGCTAAGCAAAGACATGCTAGTGAATTCCTAGAGGCCTGGCACTCCAACCACAACGCCATAAACAAACACATAGATCTAGATACCATTTATCAACCCCTCAGCAAACGACAGGAAATGACATCACCACAAATCCCAGGAACCCCATCCAGGGCAAACATATAAATAGAAAGCAGGAGACAACAGCTTCGCTTCAATTGGAGGTCACCACTGATGATGTTACCTAGCCAGGTAATGAAACGTCTGGATATCAAACCTACAGCTCTGTGAGCAAACCTACACCCTAAACCTCAACCTGAGCTACAAACCTTCACAAACCTTGCAATATCCTGATCTAGTGATTGTACACCCATCTGGAGAAATCTGTATTGTTCTCAGTTTAGTGCTGTCACATAATATCGTGGCACAATGGTTTCTGTCAGTGTCCTTCCTCACTCTGTCTGTGCATGAGTGATGCACTGTACATTGGTCTGAGCTGGCTTCTTTCATAATTGAACACTATGGCCAGTGATGATTTTGTATGATCTGAGCTGGTTGCATATTTTAGAAATATTCGCTGCCATACAAGTATTTCTATTTCTATTTCTAACTTTCACTTCTTGCCCAGTGCAATGTTAGTAATTTTCTGCCTACACACTTGTATCTCTTTCATTCTTCTCTATCTTTGATGAATGTCCTGTGTCTCAGAATTGTTAGACAATTGATTTCTGGGCATTTGGCTTCCAAGTATAAGCTGTGAGGATGATAATCCCTTCTCTGTTGATGTTACATGTAAATAAGACCACAAGAAATAAGAATAGGAGTAGGCCATTTGGCCCCTCAAGCCTGATCCATCATTAATTAGGGTCATGGCTGATCCAACATTCCTCATGTTCATTTTCCTGCCATTTCTCCACAACCTTTGATTCTCCTACTGATCAAGAATCTATCTCAGCTTTAAGTATATTCAATGACTCTGCCACACAGCTGTCTGCGGCAAGGATTTCCAAAGGCTCAGAATCCTCTGAGAAAAGATATTCCTTATCATCTCAATCTTAAATTGGCATCACTTTATTCTGAGACAATGTTCTCTGGTCCTAGACTCTCCTATGAGGGGAAACATTCTGTCAGCATTTACCCTGTAAAGTTCCTTGATAATCAATATGTTTCAATGCAATCACCCCTCATTCTTCTAAACTCCAGTGAGTACAGTCCCAGCCTGTTTAGCCTTTGTTCATAAGGCCATCCCTCCAAACCTAAGGTCATCCAAGTGAACTGCCTTCAATAAGATGATATTTTTCCTTAAATAAGAGGATCAAAACTCCAGAAGTGGTCTCACCAAAGCCTCATATAGTTGCTGTAAGTCTTCCCTACTCCAAACCACTTGAAATAGGGCCAACATTCCATTAGCCTTCCTGATTACCTGCTGTACCTGTGAAACTGTAGCAATGCAATCTGAATTTCTTATTTCTTTGCTCAAAACTTAATGATAATTGATTTGACAGGGTATAACATACATCCTCGTTAAAAGAAAAACAAAGATTATGGATGCTGGAAATCAGAAACAAAAACTGCATTTGCTGGAAAATCTCAGCAGGTCTGGCAGCATCTGTGGAAAGAAAGCAGAGTTGTGTGTCCAGTGACCCTCCTTTAGAACAGCTAGTAGTCTATGGAGCAACAATGTAATATGGTCACTCCCTACTTACTATGCATGTCGTTATATGGCACTGCCAGTGTATTATAACCCATTGCCAGATACCACCTGATCTGGGATACCAAATAAACAGACAAAAGTGTTAATCGTGTCAGTGGCTGTTGCACTCTTTGTATTTATGAGTTGTCAAGTACTGAGAAATTCAGAGAAGTAATCTGTTATGAAGATAAAGCCTTCCTCATACACTACGAGTAGATCTATGGCTATTTTTGTCCAGTGAGTTGATGGAATATCTTATGGACCCATAGAAGCTCATTCTGCTTCTGTTGACACGTCTGGAACAACTCACATACGTCCACAAGGCATTTCATATCTGTATTCATTCCTGGCCAATACTCTGATTCATGTGCTGACCATCTGACATATTCAATACCCATGTTTCCTTGACGTGATGTCTTAAGTATTAGGACTTGTTTGCTGTTGAATATCACTTGTTATGATTAATCGAGATTATCTCTGTTTGGCCAAAGTTGAGAAATCTTCTCATGAAAATCTTTCATAATGTCAGAATATCCCCAAATAATGTTACTTTACAACTCCTGTAGTTGCTCATCTTCAGTTGCCAAATGTGACTGTATTCAGTGGCTCTTGCCAAAGTGTAACAGATCAACTTTAAGAATACCTCCAACCTGGTAATAAAGAACAAAATTGTGTAGATTAAGAGGAATATCTTAGTATTTGTGTGCGTTAGGTCATCTACTCAGAATATCATTTGCATTCATCCTGGTGCCAAGCTTATATCTGACTTCAAAGTCATTTCATTGGAGATCATTGTCTGATTTGATTCCATCACGTGGTCTATTCCAATACTGTGGTGCAGCTTGAGTTTTCGCAGTGGTGCATATTGATCATTCTGTTGATAGTCTTATGATCTGTGCATATTGATAGTCCTGCCACTGCTGGACTGGTGATATCTACCAAGTAGAAGATTTCAGGAGAAAGTGAGGACTGCAGATGCTGGAGATCAGAGCTGAAAATGTGTTGCTGGAAAAGCGCAGCAGGTCAGGCAGCATCCTGAGAAGGAGAATCGACGTTTCGGGCATGAGCCCTTCTTCAGGAATTCTGAAGAAGGGCTCATGCCCGAAACGTCGATTCTCCTGCTCCTTGGATGCTGCCTGCCCTGCTGCGCTTTTCAGCAACACATTTTCAGTTCAGAAGATTTCAGGAAGCAAGATGAATTTGTGTAATGACACTGGAGTTCTGTTAATGACTTAAATTGATGATCTATTATTTGCCGTGAGACAGTCTGTTATAGACTGGTGGAACACCACTTAATGTGATACATATCTTTTAGGATTCACATGGTGATATGTTGGCACTGGCACCCATGTCAACTTTAGCTCTTGGTGTTTGTTCGTCTGCCTTTCCATAACATGTCATATTAATGTTTGTAAAAGCTTCCAATGCCATCAGCATTGTCTGTGATTAACAATGTAAAAAGCTTAGTTATCTTCTGAAATTTGCCTTTCACTTGCTCGGAACATCTTTGATGTGTTTATGTGTACCCCTTTGGGATACCTTCCTTGTTCCCAGTGTTACAATGTTGTATCATCTTGGGCACCTGCATGAATAGTTCTGAAGAAGGGTCTCTGGACCTGAAGTATTAATGCTGCTTTCTCACTCTACACATGCTGTCAGACCTCCTGTGGTTTTCCAACTAATTCTGTTTTTGTTTCTGATTTCTAGCATCCATACAATTCTTTTATTTTTAATTTTGTAAAAGCCCTCATTACCAACAACACAAGCAAAATTTTCAGAGCCCATTTCTTGATCAGCTCTCACTTCACCTGTAACATAGGACTGCATACATTATTTGAACAGTTGGAATTTAGTAACGGTATCACTGAATCTTTAATTCTTAAGTAAGTGTTTGCCTTTTGCTTTTCAGTAACACAGGTCTGTGCATTTTCAGAAGAAGGTTGGAGTGTTTGTTTATTTCTTCTTATGTCTCTTTCTGCTCTCTCCTTTTATTTTACCCCTTTATTGTATCTGTTTGCCTTTCTTATTCCCTGTTGATTTTTATAGGTGGCTTCTGATACTAACCATGATGTGAGTTTTGCCAGCAGCATGGTATTTTATCTGATGCAGCAATGCTTATTTGATCTGCTGTAACACGTGAATACAAATGTGGATATCATGATTACGAGACTCCAATAGACTTTATTACAACTAGCTATTGCATATGGACATTCCATTTTTCTCACACGAGTGTCTGGGCTGACACTAAATTATTACATTACCACTGAGGAGCATGTTCTTAGTAGCATTTCATACTTCAAGTGATCCCAGTTAAAATGGAGTATCAGACCTATATGTACTCGGGTCATGCGCTGGGATATGGAGATGTTATTGTAAGATGTCTAGTAAAGTTACATTGATGTATTTACTACGAGACATAAGATTTCTTTGTGGAATGTATGTTCAAATTTCAGCATAGCAGATCAAGATGTTGTTGTGGCAACAGATTAATCTTAATGCTGAACAGCATTTTATCACAAGCAACTTGTGGGGAAAAAATGGAAAATCAAAGACTTGAGAGTAGGAGTTGGGTGGAAACATTAATTATGAGATCCTCATGTTTTGCAGTTATTCAAGTTGTTTGGGTTGCTGTGGTTTTGCTGATTAACTATTGCTCCCAAAGCATACTTTGAATCATGTTGTTCTGCCAAATCACTAATCGACAACTGTTGTATATGTTTTTAACAGCTCTTTCTAAAGCTATAATCACTTTTCATTCCCCACCCCACTTGAAACACATATTCCGATATAGGAACACCACTTTTCTTTCTTGTGAAAATTATTCATAGACTAGGGAAACTATTTGTAAATGAGAGATTAACTGAGCATTTCTTTCAGCAGTGAAGCAAAGGCTTTAACCATCAATCCCGAGCAAAGCTGACCACAAAATCTAGCCTTTTATGTTGTCTGGTTTTCCTCTTCTTCAACAGTTGTTTAAGACTGTCAGCCATGAGGAGATACGTTGGCATATAGCAGCAATGAATATGTATGTAAACATTGAAGTACTTGCCCTAAGAAAACCAAAATGTTAAGACCACAGAAAACCTTTCGTTTTTTTTCATTTTTCAGATAGTAGAAATAATCATTATGATTGGTTTAAGATCGAAGCAAAAATAAAGAAAAAATCTCTAGAAAAAGTTTTTTTTAAATATGATTTGCTTTTCATAGTGGAGAAATTTGACATTTGACAAATATTTAAAAGAAACTTTCAAGATTAATGAGGCTTTTAGCTGCAATGATGAAAGTAGTATGCAGCTAAAAGCCGAGTAAAGCATTGTTCAATCAGATGTGACATTTTCAAGGACTTTTAACAGCATTAAAATTGAAATTCTTAGCAATTCAATTGCTTTTCATTGCTTGAAGTTTTAAAAGAAGATGGGAGTCCTTTACAGTCCTCTGTCCTCTGGAATGTAATAAAATCACTGAAAGGAAATTCAGGTTTTCTGGAGACGTCTGAGGTTTCTTTCAGTTCAGTGTAGGAATGATGGATATTGCTGGCAGTTCTGATTACATTATAAAAGAGAAATCGAACAACTTGAAAAGCAATTCTTCCAGCCATTTAAAAACACAAAGTTTTAAGTTTATTATAGGTTTTAGCATAATGTTTATCATATGTTTTAAGGCTCATTATTGAGTGAGAAGTAATACCATAGCTGCACTGTTAAAATCAAAATAAGTGAGTACATTCCACTTGTTCAGATTGTCACTGTACTCGGGCCATGTGTGAGTGCTGTGTCACTTTAAAGTTCCTATCTGCTGGTGATCCTATTGCTGGGAGAGGTGAGAGTGACTACCCTTGTCAGGAAGGTAGCATTTGGCTAGATTTGGCATAAAGAAACTGAACTGAAAAATGTGTTGCTGGAAAAGCGCAGCAGGTCAGGCAGCATCCAAGAAGCAGCAGGTCAAGCAGCATCCAAGAAGCAGGAGAATCAGCGTTTCGGGCATAAGTCCTTCTTCAGGAATGAGGAGGGTGTGCCAAGCAGGCAAAGATAAAAGGTAGGGAGGAGGGACTTGGGGGAGGGGCATTGGGAATGCGATAGGTGGAAGGAGGTTAAGGTGAGGGTGATAGGCTGGAGAGGGGGTGGGGGCGGAGAGGTCAGGAAGAAGATTGCAGGTCAAGAAGGCGGTGCTGAGTCCGAGGGTTGGGACTGAGAAAAGTGGGGGGAGGGGAAATGAGGAAGCTGGAGTAATCTGCATTCATCCCTTGTGGTTGGAGGGTTCCTAGGCGGAAGATGAGGCACTCTTCCTCCAGGCGTCGTGTTGCCATGGTCTGGCGATGGAGGAGGCCAAGGACCTGCATGTCCTTGACGGAGTGGGAGGGGGAGTTAAAGTGTTCAGCCACGAGGCGGTTGGGTTGGTTGGTGCGGGTGTCCCAGAGGTGTTCTCTGAAACGTTCCGCAAGTAGGCGGCCTGTCTCCCCAATGTAGAGGAGGCCACATCGGGGTGCAGCGGATGCAGTAAATGATGTGTGTGGAGGTGCAGGTGAATTTGTGACGGATATGGAAGGATCCCTTGGGGCCTTGGAGGGAAGTGAGGGGGGAAGTGTGGGCGCAAGTTTTGCATTTCTTGCGGTTGCAAGGGAAGGTGCCGGGAGTGGAGGTTGGGTTGGTGGGGGGTGTGGACCTGACGAGGGAGTCACGGACGGAGTGGTCTTTCCGGAACGCTGATAGGGGAGGGGAGGGAAATATATCCTTGGTGGTGGGGTCAATTTGGAGGTGGCAGAAATGACGAAGGATGATACGATGTATCTAGGGGTAGGTGGGGTGGTAGGTGAGGACCAGTGGGGTTCTGTCCTGGTGGCAATTGGAGGAGCGGGGTTCAAGGGTGGAGGAGCGGGAAGTGGAGGAGATGTGGTGGAGAGCATTGTCAACCACGTCTGAGGGGAAATTGCGGTCTTTGAAGAAGGAGGCCATCTGGGTTGTTTGGTATTGGAATTGGTCCTCCTGGGAGCAGATGCAGCGGAGGCGAAGGAATTGGGAATATGGGATGACGTTTTTACAGGGTGGGTGGAGGTGTAATCTTGGTAGCTGTGGGAGTCGGTCGGTTTATAGTAAATGTTCGTGTTGAGTTGGTCGCCCGAGATAGAAATGCAGAGGTCTAGGAAAGGGAGGGAGGAGTCTGAGACGGTCCAGGTAAATTTGAGGTCGGGGTGGAAGGTGTTAGTAAAGTGGATGAACTGTTCAACCTCCTCATGGGAGCATGAGGTAGCGCCGATAAAGCGGAGGAAAAGGTGGGGGCTGGTGCCAATGTAGCTGCGGAAGATGGACTGTTCCACATATCCGATGAAGAGGCAGGCATAGCTGGGGCCCATGCGGGTGCCCATGGTTACTCCTTTGGTTTGGAGGAAGTGGGAGGATTGGAAAGAGAAGTTGTTCAGAGTGAGGACCAGTTCAGTCAGTCGAGAAACTGAAGCAAAATTGAAGTCGTTAGGAACCGGGGGGAAAATATCTCCTCTAGTTGGAGTCAAATTGGTTGTTGGAGACCAGTCATCTCAGGTCCACCGTGACAGGAATTCCTCAGGGTAGTGTCCTAGGTCCGACCATCATCAGTTACTTCATTAATTACAGGTTGTTCTGCAATAATGCAACAATTGTGTTCTTCTGCAACCTTGCAGAGGCAGAAAATCATGCTATGGAAAAACTCTATAGAAAATCTTGCTATGGAAAACTGCTATAGAAAATCATGCTATGGTAAACTGCTATAGAAAATCATGCCATGGAAAATCACTATAGAAAATCACAAGTTAAAAAAAATGACTATACACATTCAGTAGATATTCACATTATCCCAAAATTCATCAATCATATTATAGCCAATTCACGCTGATGAAATACGTGTTAGATTAGATTAGATTAGATTCCCTACAGTGTGGAAACAGGTCCTTCAACCCCCCCAACTCCACACTGACCCTCCGAAGAGTAACTCACCCAGACCCATTTCCCTCTAATGCACCTATCACTATGGGCAATTTAGTATGGCCAATTCACCTGACCTACACATCTTTGAACTATGGGAGGAAACCAGAGTACCCAGAGGAAACCCACGCAGATGCAGGGGAATGTGCAAACTCCACACAGACAGTTGCCGGAGGCTGGAATTGAACCTGGGACTCTGGTGCTGTGAGGCAGCAGTGCTAACCACTGAGCCACCATGCTGCCTGTTTTAGAGCAGAATAACCTGTATCTTCCTCCTTGTCATAAAGGTGAGCTGGGGATGCACCCAAGGTCATTAGAGGAACACAGGACAGCAGAGTTGAGGATATTATCAGTTCAGAAATGATATAAATGAATGGTGCAGCATAACAGAAAAAGAGTGGTCAAGTCTGTGAAATCACTGCGTCAGAGTCCAGACTGGAAATTAACTCTAGTCTGTTCCAGCATAACACCATTGAAAATGGCTACACACCGGTGTCATCATAGACAAGGAGCTGAAGAACCCTTTGTTAGTGATGAGGAGCTCGCAGTATCAGGGATAACATTTATGCAAACACACATAGCCCAGAGATACATCATACTAGTGTTCAATGTGCAATTGGTATTATTAGCTAAAACACTCGAGAAAACAGTAAGTTGGTAAGGAGAAAAGGAAACAATGCAAAAACAATGAAGGATAGAGGAATGTAAGGTAAGTAGGAGGGAGAAGAGGGAAATCATGAGCTGAGCATGTAAATGAATTGATGAAAGGAGAGAAATTTGGCAGTTGTGGGATAGCAACTGAGAGAATCCAGGAAGGGTTTGGAGGAGTTGATTAAAAACTTTGCATCCATTTTCACTGCACGAGACATCAATAGCAAAACAAAATTACTAAATATTCAAGGGGCGATAGAATAGAAAGTAAATATATTAACTATTGCTAGAGAAAATGTGCTTGGGAAAGGAATGGGGCTAAAGACAGAGAAACCTCCTGGACACAATGGGATGCACCCTTGCACGTTAATTCAAGTAGCTGCAGAGGTAGTGAATAGACTGGTATATTCTGGAAAAGTGCCAAAGGATTGGAAAACTGCCAATGTTACATCTTTATTTTTAAAAATTAGAAGATTAAAAAAAAAACAGGTACTATATGCCAGTTAGCTTAAAGTTTGTTATTGGGAAAATAATAAAGAATATTGTAAAGAATGCACTAAATGAGCATTTAGAAATGCATAATATTATCAAGCAGAGTCAGCATGGTTTTATGAAGGGAAAACTGTGCCTGGCAAATTTATTAGAATTCGTTGAGGACATAACAAGCAGGGTAGATAAAGGGTAATGTAGTATATTTGGATTTTCAGGAGGCATTTGATAAAGTAGCACATACTAGGCTACTTAATAAGATAAGAGCCATGGTGTTGGAGGTAGGATATTAGCATGGATAACTGGCTGACCAATAGAAGACAGAGAATTGTGCTAAAGGGGGCATTTTCAGACTGGCAGTCTATGATGAGTGGTGTATCACAAGGATCAGTGCTGGGGTCACAATTATTTACACCTTGTTTTAATGACTTGGTTGAAGACAGTAAATGTACTGTAGATGCGCATGTCACAAAAAATAGGACAGCAAGTGGTGAGAATGACACAATGAGTCTGCAGAAAGGTACAGAGAGGTTTTAAGTAAGTGGGCAAAAACTTGGCAGAATGAACATCATGTTGGGACATATGAGTTTATGCACTTTGGCAGGAATAATAGCAGAACTGAATATTATTTAAATGGAAAAAGACTGCAGAAAGCAAGGAACAGAACAATTTGGGAGTATTCGTCCATGAATTACAAAAAGCTAACATCTAAGTTCAGAGTAATAGAGAAGACAAATGGGAATGTTGGCCTTTATTTCAAATGGAAAGGAATGTAAAATATTGAGGTTTTGCTAAAACTGTATAAAACACGAGTCAGACCACACCTGAAACAGTTTTAAGCCCCCAACTAAGTAAAGATAGGTGGCCGAGAGAGGATTCACTGGGCTGATACTAGTAATGGAGAGACTGACTTATGTGAAGATGTTGAGTAGATTGGGCCTGTACTTTTTGGAATACAGAAGAATGAGAGGCAACCTTATTGAGCTGTACAATATTCTTAGGGAACCTAAGGTGGGGTAGATGTGGAAAGGCTATTTCCCTGTGGGAGAGTCTAATACCAGAGAACAAAATCACAGATGGATATGGAGAGAAATTCTTTCTCTCTAAGGTTATGAATCTGTGGATAATGGAGTACTGTTGTGGCTGTGTAATTAAGTAAATTTAAGGCTGAGGTAAATAAATTTTTAATCGGTAAGGGAATCAAGAGTTATGGGGAAAAGGCAGGAAAGTGGAGTTGAAGATTATCAGATCAACCACTATCTCAATAAAGCAGACTACATGGGCTGAATGGCCACCTTCTGTTCCTGAGTTTTATGGTCCTATGGGTCTTGGGGCTACATTAACATTGTACAAAAATATCGGGGCCTCTGACATGGTGCTGATTCAACAAAGGGTGCTATAGATCAGAGCAACAAAGGAGATTATTTAAGTTCAGTTTTTTTTCTGTTATTGTTTTTTCCCTGTATCCTCTTTGATTCAATGTATTAAAACGTTACACATCCAGAAAGGATCTGAGATTAACTTCAGCCATTCATTGAAAAATCCAAACAGTTCCTGAAGAAAGCATTATGCCGACATCACCGCATAAAAAGCCATCTGCACAAGATTTTGGAAAAAAGTTAGAAAGATTTGAATGGCATACAAAATGTGTAATTGGCGGTGATGTGCCAATAATTCCTTTTTCAGGGTAGTAGACTTTGAACTTTTTTCTTTTATTGAAGTGACAATGAATTTTTAGTAGGGTTTGGCAAATTGATTAGCAGACAGGAAATGAAGAGTGGAATAAATGGGCTTTTCTTAGCGAGTGGAGATAGAAAACTGGCCATACGTATGTTGGAGTGAGCTCAATGAGCTGAATGACCTACTCCTGCAGTTACTTTCTATGTTTTATTTAACCATTAGCATTACCCACCAGATGTTAGTTGAGTTGCTTGGATGGCTGGTTTGTAATGGAGAGTGATGCCAACAGCATGAGTTCAGTTCCCACACTGATTGAAGTTACTCTGAAGGACTCTCATTTTTAACTTCTCTCCTTGCCTGAAGCATGATGACTTTCTGGTTAACCACCACCAGTTGTCTCTCTTTAATGAGAAATCAGCCTGTGATCTGATAGGGCTATGGTGACTTTGCCAATTTGAGATACTCAGAGAAGCTGCATGTTAAAGACTATTAAGAAGCAAGGCCTTGTTATGTGACTGGAATCAGATGCAGGGCACACTATGTGTGCACGACAGATTCTCTTTGAAGAATGTCAGTGATTGAGTTCAATAATTCATGATGACTCAGCAGCTTCTGTGGCCATTTGTTTTTTTTATGGTTTTAACAGCCAACAACTGACTGGATTATTGAACTCGGCAAGGTCTGTGGTCAAAACGTGCCTTTTAACAACTGAACATTAAGCATCATCTGGGTTGAATTTGAAGAGGAGAATCCTGGAGGGAAGATTGTACATCTATTAAAGTTGACTAAATTTTTTTCATTGATTTATGTTAGTTGGACATGATTACCAGAGCAAAGTTTATCTCTCAGTCCTCCCCTAAGATGATGTTTAATGGCAGATGTTTCGGGTTGTTAGTAAAGTACAATAAACACAATAAAGTACAATTACACTTCTTTTTACCTCCTGATAGTTTCCATGGGCAAAGAAAGTGTCTGCCTACTTTAAAGAGTATTAAAATAAATGTTTTTTTGCCCATCTTCCTATCCATTTCACAGACCACCTCCCAGCCCAAAACAAAATCCTTGAATATTTTGCGTTCTTAGAATCCCAACAGTGTGGAGAGAGGCAATTCAGCCCATCAAATCCACACTGACCCTCTGGAGAGCATCTCACCCTGCACATCCCTGCACACTATGGGCAATTTGGCATGGCCTGTCCACCGAACCTGCACATGTTTGGACTGTAGGGGGAACTGGAGCATTCGGAGAAAACCCACACACACTGGGAGAATGTAAAGACAGTCGCCTGAGGTTGGAATCAAACCCGGGTCCCTGGCACCGTGAGGCAGCAGTGCTACTCACTGAGCCACTGTGACCCCTTTTTGACCTGCAGATTTTACCTGTTTCAGTGATTGCCTCCAAAACGTGATTGAGCTTTGTTTACACCACTGCAAACTTGCACTTTGTTCACAAATGCAATTTGGGGTCTAAATTGCGCACTAAATTGGCCCACTGACAACACAAGATGTAGGTGGTTGGTGCATCTCTATCTCTGCTTTGAATTAATCAGGACCATGATGATACTTAAAACTTGTTTGTTCAAACTATTCTTTCGCTATGTCCCAAAAACAGAACTTTATTTTCAAAATTATTGTGTAATTGGATTCAAATTAATGCCTTGAGGTGTGTGCACTTATTAAAGAATTACTCAGAAGGTCTTTGTGTCATGTGAATTTTAGCTACTGGGAGCTGGGACTGCCAAGCAAAGCTCATTTCTAAATCCAGTATTATTTAATGAATTAAAAACAAAGATTATTTTTGCTTTACATGCCAGTGTTTAAATTTCTCTCTGCTGGGAACAGTTTTGTGATGTGGTACTGCCCTCCTGATCCTCAGGCACTGGCTTCCCTCCTGCCCCGTTCCTTATTTGAAGGATTGCTTAGCTGTGTGCCAGCAAAGTATTTGATCCACATGGTCATCAGTTAGGTTGAATTTGTGATTAAATCCTTTTTTCCCTATTCATTTGGTTAATTTTATTTATTCAAAAATGTGGAGTCTTGTGGCACTCTTATGTTAGTGAATTTGTGGCATCTCAGATTTTGTCTGCTTTCACAAATGTTATTGGATTCCTGCCAGATTGCAACATAAACTTGGATGACTGGTTTGCGATCATTAAAAAATCCAATGCTATGTTTATCCATTGTGCACACTATGCACATTCTAAGCAATAACTATTGGATAAGGTGAGAAATTGCAACTTTGCTTGAAGTTCTTTAACCTTTTCCTGTTTGCTCACCTTCAGTTTGGGTGGCATGGTCACTCTATGGTTGGCACTCATTGTGCCAGACACCTAGATTCGATTCTAGCCTTGGGCAACTGTCTATGTGAAGTTTGCATGTTTCCTCCTTGTCTATGTGTGTTTCCTCTGGTGCTCCGGTTTCCTTTCAAAGCCCAAAGATGTGCAGGTTAGGTGGACTGGCCATGGGAAATGGAGAGTTACAGGGATAGGGTTGGGGGTAGGTCTGGGTGGGATGCTCTTTGGAGGGTCAGTATGGGTTCAATAGGCTGAATGGCCTCTTTCTGCACTGTAGGAATTCTATGAATCCTTTTGTAGGGCTGCTGTGGTCATGTTAGAACACCCATGTACTTCAGTAGCATAGATAACCATATATCCCACAGACCAAATATTAAATTGGTAAATTTCTGGACTCTCTAATATAGAAAAATAAACAGGAGCTGAACCTCCTGGTTATTACATGAACCATGCACCAATTTGCCTGCACAGAAGATTAGTAAAATGAATGCATTCATCAAAACTGTTGTGGCGAGAAGTGGGCTCTGGTTCATGGGCCATCAGTATTGAGACACGTGGGGCCGTACCATTGGGTTGGATTACACCTGAACAATGCTGGGGACAATAGGAGTAAAGGATCAAGCTTGGATAGATATAGCAATTCAAGGCTTGAGTCAAGGCAGGAAAGCACCACAGAGTTATGGGAAATGAAGGTCAGAGATTTTTTGAATCATCAATGAAGTGCTTTTGAAGCAGTTTCCTGGAACTGCATCCTCTGGAACCAACAGGAAGCACATTATATTAGATATGGTATTGTATAATGTAACAGGATTAATTAATGACATCAAAGTAAAGGTGGCTTCAGGCAGCAGCAACTACAATATGATTGAATCTTACATCTAGTTTGAAAGGAGCAGAGTGGATGTAATACTAGTATTTTCAACTTAAACAAAGGCAACTATGTGGGCATGAAACCTGAGCTAGCTGAACACAGACTATGAGGATATGTCAAATGAGTGAAAGATAGTTCAGAATACCCAGAGTTGCCACTAATAATTGAAATTAAATGGGGGTAATCCACAATCCATAGTTCATTGAAGAAGTTTTTTTTAAAAAAATCATACAGTTTTGCAGCATGAGTAACAAGTGAGATGACCAGACTGACTATAAAGAACAGTTGAGAATAATGAAAAAGTTCATCAGGAAGACAAAGTTGGAGTATGAGAAGAAGCTGGCTAAGAATCTAAAAAATGGGTAACGGTATTTAAAAATGAAAAAGACAAGTAGTATTGGTCCTCTGGAGAATGAGAATGGAGATCTAAAAGTAGAAAATAAGGAAAATGCAGAGGAAATAAATAAATGTTTTGCTTCTAGCTTCACTGTAAAGGTTATAAACAACATTCCAGTAACAGCTATGTCTCAGGATCTGAAAGGGAGAGAGGAATGTAGTGAAATTAAAATCACCACGAAGTGGGGCTGAGCAAACCAATGGAACTGTGGGTTGACAAAATTGCAGATACTGACTGATTTCATCCTGAGATCTTAAGTGAGGTGACTAATGAGGAAATTGATATGTTGGTATTTGTTTTCCAAACTTTCCTATTCTCTATTGACCATTCTATCTGCCTTTTCTTTATTTTCTACTTTTAAATCTCCGTTCTCATTCTCCTAAGGACCAATGCTACTTTTCTTTTTCATTTTTAAATACCTTGCTAAACATTTTTTTAGATTCTTACGTACTTTCTTCTCATACTCCATCCACCAAAGATTCCATCATATTGGAAAGTAACTTATGTTCAAGAAGGGAGGGAGTTAGCAAACAGGAAACAATAGGCCAGTTAGCTTGACCTCTGTCAGGAAGAGCTGAAAAATGTGTTGCTGGAAAAGCGCAGTAGGTCAGGCAGTATCCAAGGAGCAGGAGAATCGACGTTTCGGGCATGAGCCCTTTTTCAGGAATGAGGAAAGTGTGCCAAGCAGGCTAAGATAAAAGGTAGGGAGGAGGGACTTGGGGGAAGGGTGTTGGAAATGCGATAGGTGGAAGGAGGTTAAGGTGAGGGTGATAAGGTGAGGGTGATAGGCCGGATTGGGGGTGGGCGCGGAGAGGTCAGGAAGAAGATTGCAGGTTAGGAAGGTGGTGCTGAGTTCGAGGGTTGGGACTGGAAAAGTTGGTTATCAAAGAGCTAAGCTCTTGAAAATAAAACTCAAGATTATCAGGAGTCAGCATGGTTTTCTGAAATAGAAATCATGTTTAACCAACTTCTTGGTGTTCTTTGAAAGTGTAACCAGCTCCACCTGCTCCAGAGATGTGTAATGACATTGCTGCACAGGTTAATTAGAAATATGTAAAAGAGTCACAAGCACTGTAGATAAAGGAGAACCCGTGGATGTGCTTTACTTGGAGTTCCAGAAGGCAAGGTATCACATCAAAATAGGTCATTGTGCAAAGCAGGAACTAATTGTCTATGAGGCAACTCATTATCATAGAGACAGAATTGGTTGCCTCGAGGAAATAAAGTATATATAGGTGGGACTTTTTCTGGTTCACAGGGTATGATGATTGGCGTACCACAGTGCTCTGTGCTGGGTCTCAGCCTTAGCTGAGGGGAGCAAAGTTGTACTAGCTAAATTTGCCAATGACACAAAGATAGACAAATACATTGAGAAGACGATATAAGAGGTTGCAGATGGATATAGTTAAGTTTATTAGGCAAATAAAAACTGACAAATGGAGTATAATGTGGAGACAATGTGAAGTTATTCTCTTTGGCATGAAGAATGAGAAAGCTTCATTCTTCATGTTAAGTTAATGGAGAACGACTACAGAATTTGGAGGGTCAGAAGAATCTACATTCTCAAACATGACCATACAAAGGTAGTACACAGGTTAGCGAGTTTTGAGAAGATTTGTAGGTCAGGTTAAGGTGATGGATACAGGCTTGCTCACTGAGCTGGAAGATTCGCTTTCAGACATTTTATCATCACACTAGGTAACAGCTTCAGTGAGCCTCTGAATGAAGCACTGATGGTGTAGCCTGCTTCCTATTTATATGTTTCAGTTTACTAGGGTTGGTGATGTTATTTCCTATTACCATAGGCAATGATGTCACCACAGGTTCTAGCAAGCAATTAATGAGGCAAATGGAATGTAACCTTTATTGAGGAGTTGAATGTAAAAGAAAAGATTAAGAAAAAAAAAAACAAATAACTGTGGATAGTGGATTTCAAACAAAAACACAAATTACTGCAAAAACGGCAGGTCTGGCAGCATCTGTGGAGACGAAGCAGAGTTAATGCTTTGGGTCTAGTGACCTTTCGTCGGAGTGGAGTTCTGTAAATTGATCACAAACAGAACAGACATGCTTTTCTTGAATGTTAATTTTATGTGTTAATTTTATGTTCCAGTTGTTTCAGATATTGGAAATAAAATGTATCAGCCAAGCTTCATTCTGATTTACTTTCTACAGCTTCAACTGGAGTCTGTGCTTATATATAGGCATGGGGAGATGGAAAAGAATTCCTAGGTGCTGTGTGTACTAAAAGAATCTAAATAATCAATAAAAAGGAGGTTGTTTTACTACTTGCTAAATGGTGCATTATTAGCAGGAGCATCAAGTATATTTGTTGTGACCTCATGTATTTTTCAAGTAAAAAATAATCAGGGTTCTGGTAATGAACACATAAATAGGAAATCATGAGATGACTTTTTTAGTTCTATTAGAATTAGAATCCCTACAGTGTAGAAAAAGCCCTTCGGCCCAACAAGTCTACACCAACCCTCCGAAGAGTAACCACCCAGACCCATTCCACTACCCTATATTTATCCCTTACTAATAACCTACATTACAGACAATTTAGCATGGCCAATTCACCTAACCTGCACATTTTTGGGTTGTGGGAAGAAACCGGAGCAAACCCACGCAGACATGGGGAGAATGTGTATATTCCACAGAGACGGTCGCTCGAGGCGGGAATCAAATCTGGGTCCCTGGCGCTGTGAGGCAGCATGCTAACCAATGAGCCACCATGATATATTGTGATTTTCATAGAGTGCACATAGAAGTGTGAGTTGGATGGCAAATTTCCCACTGCAAGGGACAGGTGACAGAGGCTCAGGAGAAGTGCCCTTCGGAATACTGTTTCGAAGGAATAGGAGGCAAATGAGGTTAATATACTGAGAAAAAAATTGGTGGATAGAATTGGATGAAGCATCTGTTATTGTCCAACATGCTTTTGTTCCATAGTTAAAGGTGTCTGTTTTAATACTTAGTAATATTTATTGGGCAAAGTATAAAATTCATGTTGAGCAATTTGACACAAGTATGCAGCTTGGGCCCACAAACAAGAATGTAATCCAGATGCATGTCCATTAACGTTAAAAATAGAAGGCTACCATGGCAAGCGTACAGCTGAAGATCTGAGCATAAACCAGATCAGAAAACTTTAAAATAGACCCAAGTGTATTGAATTTATTACAGTTTTCAAAAGTTTGAAAAAAAGATAAAAATTTAAGCAAGGTTAATTCATACATTTGACTCAATTGGTTGATACATTGACATTAGAACAGGAGTGTGTTGTGTTAGAGAGTTCGAACTGAATTTAGAAGAGTTGACTGAATGAGATTACTATTCAGTTCCTAGTTCTGTGTGGTGCACAGTGTTGTGTGTACAAGGTGTAGAGGCAGATGCTGCAAAAATGTTGTGGAGAGGTATGAAAGAGAAAATACACTTTTTTTCTTCACTGTCATGTCATCTAGATGTTCCAGAGAACTTCTTCATCACTGCCTTGACCTGAAACTCTGTTGTAATTACTATGCAAAATGTACACTTCCCTCTTTAATTCAATAATAAAACAGACAGAACACTCTAGCCATTAATGATCCAAATTTCTCAACAGTTTGGGGAAAGAAGGTAATGATAGGTTCCTGCAGACAGTCAACTTCCTGTTCACTCATGTGCCCAACTGTGGAAATTCACCTTTCAGACAGAAGAAAGAAAAAAAACTCCCAAGAAAAATGTACATTTTTCCCAAACTCTTGGAATCATATTTCACGAACAAAAGGTTTACTGTCTTTGAGGAGGTGTTTTAGTGGAATGGAATGGTGAGTTTGATTTTTTTGATCCTTTGTGGATGAAAACACTTCCAGCTAATTGCTGGGCTTCAAGGAAACAGCATTTTTATAGATTAGAGGTCATTCTAAACGTAATTCTAAAACTTTGGGAGTGGATTCATTTGGGCCCTGTTGATGTCTACAGAGATCCAATAATACATGGTAAAGCAAACCTTTTGGAATCTCTCAGAGGAACTCAAAGTGCTTCCCAGCTGAGGCCTTTAAAAGGTGTGAAAGGGAAAGCTTCCTGAAGAGTTCACCCATTGAACTGGAAAGTGCAGAATTAGAATTGTAAGATAACTGAAGTTCAACTCAAATGTCTGCTCACCTTTTGTCCACCAACCTTCCAAGTTCAATTAAGCTTTCTGCTCTTTACACTGCCTAGAATGTTTGAGCCAACATTTTTGTTTTGTTTTGTTGAAAATTTCTGCTGGCCAATGACTCATTCCAATCTGACCAATCACTGGGGGCAGCACTGCTGCCTCACAGTGCCAGGGACCCGAGTTCGATTCCAGCCTCGGGCGACTGTCTGTCTGGAGTTTGCACATTCTCCTCGTGTCTGCATGGGTTTCCTCTGGATGCTCCGGTTTCCTCCCACAATCCAAAGATGTGCAAGCCAGGTGAATTGGCAATGCTAAGTTGCCCATACTGTTGGTGCATTAGTCAGTAGTAAATATAGGGTCGGGGAATGGGTCTGGGTGGGTTGCTCTTTAGAGTGTCAATGTGGACTCGTTGGGCCGAATGACCTGTTTCCATTCTGTAGAGTATCTAATCATCTAATCTCAAACCTGGTTGAAGCAATCGTGACCACTAAATTGCTAATTTTCATTGGAACATATAAAATAAAACATGAAAGTGCTCTTGAGTCCTTTAGTGCCATCCTTTTCAGGGCCATTTACTAATTTATACAATCACAGAATCTATGTTACCCATTTAACCTCCTGAAACAGGACTGTAAGCAGGAATATCCCAAAATGGTTAAGAAAAACAGGTATATTCATTCATTCCTATACTTGCAATATAAAATCCTAAGTTGTAGATCCTGACAACAAGTCCCACAGATTTGCCAGTTCTGGTCACCCAGTTATGCGAAAGATGTTATTAAACTAGAGTGGGTTCAGAAGAGATTTACCAGGATGTTGCCGGCTATGGAAGTTTTGAGTTATTACAAAAAAAGGGCTGGGTGGGCGTGAAGTTTTTTCACTGGAGTGCAGGAGGGTGAGAGGTGACCTTATAGAAGTTTATAAAATGATGGTAGGTATAGATAGAATTGATGATTGTTGTCCTTTTCCTCAGATGGAAGATTTCAAGACTAGCGGGCACGTTTTTAAATTGAAAGGAGAGATTTTAAAAAAGACAGGAGGGGGCACATTTTTTACACAGAGGGTGGTTTGCATGTGGAATGAACTCTCTGATGAAATGGTGGGTATGGATACAATTACAATGCTTAAAAGACACTTGGATAAGGACATGAATAGAAAAGGTTTGAAGTGATGTGGACCAGGAGCAGGGACTAGTTTAGTTTGGGATTATGTTTGGCATGGACTGGTTGAACTGAAGGGTCTGTTTCTGTGCTGTACGACTCTATGACTATGACTCTATGGTGGACAACTAACCTGTACATTTTCCAACAAATCCAGTATTTATCATTGAGCAGAACTTGAAACCATATCTTCTGATTCTGCCAGAGTCTTGTTACTTTTCCATTCCTGAAGGGATGCAATGGCATTATAGTTTTCCACAATGGTAATCACAGCTTGCAAGAGGAACAGTGAGTGCATAGCAACCTGGCAAAAGAAAAACCAAAACCTTTTCATCCAATTGAGGTGAACTATGTGTGACTTTGTCCCTGAATCTGGGTGGAGTGACCTAGTGGTTATGATATTACACTGGCAATGAAAGGGCTGAAGTTTGACCTGGGAAATATGTGACATTGACTTCAATAAAATCTGTCACATTATGAGCTGAGATCAAGAAATATGCTCATGCAAGTTCACACAATGATTCAAAAAACCCAACTAGTTTACAATGGTCCTTCATAGAACGGAACCTACACACCCTCATCATCCAGTCTGCCCTATTCATGATTTCATCTTTGTTAATGAAATTGGGTTTGCTGGGGTTGGGCAGTAAATCCTGCCTTGCTAAGAACAAATAAACATTTAAAAATCTCTCGAGGCTATTTTAATCTTTATCTGAAGTTTGGCACGAATGATCTACTCTCTTGCTCTTCTCTATTGCCCACGCTTTTTCGTGCAGTTAATTTGTTCCAAAATGCCTCATCTGGAATTTCAGCTGCGCCCCACTGAAACGTTGCCAAACCGCTGGTTTTAATTCTTTAAAATCCCAACAAATGAAATTTATTTCCTTCCATTCTAATAATTTTAGAATTTTAAATCAGTCTTTAATAGTCAGCATTCTGTTGACAGGGGTCACAGGTGAAGGATACAGGCTCGGCCATTTAGGATTGAGATGAGGAAAATGTCTTCATGCTGAGAATTGGGAACCTATGGAATTCTCTGTCATAGAAAGTGGTTGCAGCCAAAGCGCTGAGTGTGTTCAGGAAGGAGTCAGATATTGTACTATGTGCTAAAAAGGATCAAAGGATATGGGGAGAAAGTGGGAACAGGGTACTGAGTTGGATTATCAAACACGATCATATTGAAAAAGACAGAGCTCAGGTTTCAAGAGCCAAATGGCCTTGCACCAACTTTTTATGTTTCTAGCCGATGGCCCCAATGTGAAAAGCTGAAGAGATATTCTGCTCTGAACATTATTCTGAGGCCATTCTAAAGGACCATGTGATACAGGTGCAGAATTAGGCCACTCAGCCCATTGAGTCTGTTCCACCATTCAATCGTGATTGATAGGTTTCTCAACCTCATTCTCACTGTAACCTTTGATCTCTTACCAGTCAAGAACCTTTTTGTCTCTTTCTTAAAGACACTTAATGGTTTATCCCCCATAGCCTTCTTTGGCAATGAGTTCCACAGATTTACCATGCTTTGGCTAAAGAAACTCTTCCTTAACTCTGTTCCAAAGGGTCGTCTCTTCGCTCTGAGCCTGTGCCCTCGGGTCCTACTCTCTTTTACTGGTGGAAATGTCTCCTCAGTGTTCACTCTATCCAGGCCTCTCAGTATTCTGTAAAGAACAAAGAAAATTACAGCACAGGAACAGGCTCTTCAGCCCTTCAAGCCTGCGCTGATCCAAATTCTCTATCAAAACCTGTCACCTATTTTCTAAGGATCTGTATCCCTCTGCTCCCTGCCCATTCTTGTATCTGTCTTAGATACATCTTAAATTAGGCTATCATGCCCACCTCTACCACCTCCTCTGGCAAAGCGTTCCAGGCATCCACCATCCTCTGCATAAAGAAATGTCCACGCATATCTCCCCTAAACTTTTCCCCTCTCACCTTTAACGCATGGCTCCTAGTAATTGAGTCCCCCACTCTGGGGAAAGAGCTTCTTGCTACCCACCCTATCTATACCTCTCATGATTTTGTGGACCTCAATCAGGTCCCCCTCAACCTCCATCTATCCACTATGAAATCTACTATCTATGAAAATAATACTAATCTACTCAAACTCTCTTCATAGCTAGCACCCTCCATACCAGGCAAAATCCTGGTGAACCTCCTCTGCAACTTCTCCAAAGAATCTACATCCTTTTGGTAACGTGGTGACCAGAACTATATGCAGTATATTAAATATGGCCAAACCAAAGTCCTATACAACTGTACTGAAAATGTGTTTCTGGAAAAGCGCAGCAGGTCAGGCAGCATCCAGGGAACAGGAGAATCAATGTTTCGGGCATAAGCCCTTCTTCAGGAATGAGGAAAGTGTGTCCGGCAGGCTAAGATAAAAAGTAGGGAGGAGGCTGTATTATACAGGCTGCATTACACAGGGATGCCTCCTCCCTATCTTTTATCTTAGCCTGCTGGACACACTTTCCTCATTCCTGAAGAAGGGCTTATGTCCGAAACGTCGATTCTCCTGTTCCCTGGATGCTGCCTGACCTGCTGCGCTGTTCCAGCAACATATTTTCAGCTCTGATCTCCAGCATCTGCAGACCTCACTTTCTCCTCCTATACAACTGTAACATGACCTGCCAACTCTTGTACTCAATATCCCGTCTGATGAAAGAAAGCATGCCGAATGCCTTATTGATCATTCTATCAACTTGCGTTGCCACCTCCAGGATACAATGAATCTGAACACCCAGATGTTTCTGTATATCAATTTTCCCAGGACTTTTCCATTTACTGCATAGTTCGCTCTTGAATTGGATCTTCCAAAATGCATCACCTCGCATTTGCCCGGATTGAACTCCATCTGCCATTTCTTTGGCCAACTCTCCAATCTATCTATGTTCTGCTGCATTCTCTGATAGTCCCCTTTAGATTAGATTAGATTACTTACAGTGTGGAAACAGGCCCTTCGGCCCAACAAGTCCACACCGACCCGCCGAAGCGCAACCCACACATACCCCTACATTTACCCCTTCACCTAACACTGTGGGCAATTTAGCATGGCCAATTCACCTGACCTGCACATCTTTGGACTGTGGGAGGAAACCCACGCAGACATGGGGAAAATGTGCAAACTCCACGCAGTCAGTCGCCTGAGGCAGGACTTGAACCCGGGTCTCTGGCGCTGTGAGACAACAGTGCTAACCACTGTGCCACCGTATCTGCTACTCCACCAATCTTATGTCATCTGCAAGCTTGCTAATCAGACCACCTGTACCTTCCTCCAGATCATTTACGTGTATCACAAACATCAGTGGTTCCAACTTGGATCCCTGTGGAACACCACTGGTCACAGTTCTCCATTTTGAGAAGTTCCCTTCCACTACTGCTCTCAGTCTCCTGCTGCCCAGCCACTTCTCTATCCACCTGACTAGTACACCCTGGACCCCATGCAACTTCACTTTCTCCATCAGCCTACTATGGGGAACCTTATCAAATACCTTACTGAAGTCCATGTATATGACATCTACAGCCCCTCCCTCATCAATCAACTTTGTCACTTCCTCAAAGAATTCTATTAAGTTGGTAAGACATGACCTTCCCTGCACAAAACCATGTTGCCCATCACTGGTAAGCCCATTTTCTTCCAAATATCCCTCCTATCCCTCAGTATCTTCAGCAGCTTCCCTACGACTGACATCAGGCATACCAGTGTATAGTTGCCTGGATTATCTCTGCTACCCTTCTTAAACAACGGGACAATTCTCCAGTCCTCCAGGACCTCATCCATGTTCAAGGATGCTGCAAAGAGGTCTGTTAAGGTACCAGTTATTTCCTCTCTTGTTTCCCTCAGTAACCTGGATAGATCTTGTCCATCTTAATGCCTTTTAGAATATCCAGCACTACCTGTCTCCTTATGCCAACTCGCCCTAGAGCAATCAAACAACTATCCCTAACTTCAGTATCTTCAATACTTTCTGATTAATCTTTCATTAGTAGCATGAACAGCCTGACTGGCTCTAATGTAAAGAGGGGTACATTGGGTTCCAAACGATCAATTGTGATAGGGGACTCTCTAGTCAGGTGCACAGACAGACACTTCTGTGGCCAGCAGTGAAAAATCAGAATAATGTGTTGCCTTCCTGGTGCCAGGATCAAGGATGTCTCAGAGAGGGTGCAGAATGTTCTCAAAGGGGAGAAGGACCCGCAGGAGGTCATTGAACACATTGGAATCAACAACACAGGAAGGGTAAGCAGGAAATTAAAAAGGAGCTCCACTAAGGTAGTAATATCTGGAATCTTCCCAGTGCCATGAGCTAGAGAGGGTAGGAATAGGAGAATAGAGCAGATGAATGCGTGGCTGAGGAGCTGGTATGGGAGAATGTATTACATTTTTGGATTATTGGAATCTCTTCTGGGGTAGATGTGACCTGTGTAAGAAGGATGGATTGCACCTGAACTGGAAGGGGACTAATATACTGGCAGGGAGATTTGCTAGAGCTGCTCAGGAGGATTTAAACTAGTAAGGAGGGGGTGGGACCCAGGGAGATACTGAAGAGATCAAACTGAGACTGGTACAGTTGAGAAAAGAAGTGAGTCAAACAGTCAGGACAGGCAGGAACAAAGCAGAGAAAAAGGTAGGACTGATAAATTAAACTGCATTTATTTCAATGCAAGAGGCCTAACAGGGAAGGCAGATGAACTCAGGGCATGGTTGGGAACATGGAATTGGGATATCATAGCAATTATAGAAACGTATTTCAGGGATGGACAGGACTGGCGGCTTAATGTCCCAGGATACAAATGCTATCGGAAAGATAGAAAGGGAGGCAAGAGAGGAGAGGGAGTGGCGTTTTTGATAAGAGATAGCATTACAGCTGTACTTAGAGAAAATATTCCCAGAACTACATCCAGGGAGGTTATTTGGGTGGAACTGAGAAGTAAGAAAGGGATAATCACCTTATTGGGATTGTATTATAGACCCCCTAATAGTCAGCGGGAAATTGAGAAACAAATTTTCAAAGAGATTTCAGTTATCTGTAAGAATAATAGGGTGGTTTTGGTAGGGGATTTTAACTTTCCAAACATAGACTGGGACTGCCATAATGTTAAGGGTTTAGATGGAGAGGAATTTGTTAAGTGTGTCCAAGAAAACTTTCTGATTCAGTATGTGGGTATATCTACTAGAGAAGGTGCAAAACTTGACCTACTCTTGGGAAATAAGGCAGGAAGAGAAAGAATGTGGGGAAATAAATGGTAACGTCTTGAAAAATGTCCATATTACAGAGGAGGAAGTGCTGAATGTCTTGAAACGCATAAAGGTGGACAAATCCCCAGGACCAGATCAGGTGTACCCTAGACCTCTGTGGGAAGCTAAGGAAGTGATTGATGGGCCTCTTATTTGTATCATCAGTAGTCACAGGTGAGGTGCCAGAGACTGGAGGTTGGCCAACATGATACCATTATTTAAGAAAGGTGGTAAGGAGAAGCTAAGGAATTATAGACCAGTGAGCCTGAAGTCAGTGGTAGGCAAGTTGTTGGAGGGAATCCTGAGGGACAGGATTTCCACTTTCTGGAAAGGCAAGAACTGATTAAGGATAGTCCACATGGCTTTGCACATGGGAAATCATGTCTCACAAAATTGATTGAGTTTTTGAAAAAGTAACAAAGAGGATTGATGAGGGCAGAACAGTGAACGTAACAAATATGGACTTCAGAAAGGCGTTTGACAAGGTTCCCCATGGGAGACTGGTTAGCAAGATTAGATCTCATGGAATACAAGGAGAGCTAGCCATTTGGATACAGAACTAGCTCAAAGGTAAGAGACAGAGGGTGGTGGTGGAGGGTTGTTTTTCAGACTGGAGGCCTGTGACCAGTGGAGTGCCACAAGGGTCAGTGCTGGGTCCACCACTTTTCGTCATTTGTATATATGATTTGGATATGAACGTAGGAGATATAGTTATTAGGTTTACAGATGACACCAAAATTGGAGGTGTAGTGGACAGCAAAGAAGGTTACCTCAGATTACAAAGGGATCTTGATCAGATGGGCCAATGGGCTGAGGATTATCAGATGGAGTTTAATTTAAATAAATGTGAGGTGCTGCATTTTGGGAAAGCAAATCTAAACAAGACTTATACACTTAATGGTGAGGTCTGAGGGAGTGTTGCTGAACAAAGAGATCTTGGAGTGCAGGTTCATAGCTCCTTGCAAGTTGAGTTGCAGATAGATAGGATAGTGAAGAAGGCATTTGATATGCTTTCCTTTATTGGTCAGAACATTGAATATCAGAGTTGGGAGGTCATGTTGCGGTTGTACAGGACGTTGGTTAGGCCACTTTTGGAATATTGCATGCAGTTATGGTCTCCTTCCTATCGAAAGGATGTTGTAAAACTTGAAAGGGTTCAGAAAAGATTTACAATGATGGTGCCAGGTTTGGAGGATTTGATCTATAGGCAGAGGCTGAATAGGCTGGGGTTGTTTTCCCTGGAACATCGGAGGCTGAGGGGTGACCTCATAGAAGTTCATAACATCATGAAGGGTATGGATAGGGTAAATAGACAAAGTATTTTCCGTGGGGTGTGGGAGTCTAGAATTAGAGGGCATAGGTTTAGGGTGAGAGGGGAAAGATATAAAAGGGACCTATGAGGCAACTTTTTCGCACAGAGGGTAGTGCGTGTATGGAATGAGCTGCCAGAGGAAGTGGTGGAGGTTGGTACAATTGCAACATTTAAAAGGCATCTGAATGTGTATATGAATAGGAAGGGTTTAGAGGGATATGGGCCAGGTGCTGGCAAATGGGACTAGATTAGGTTGGGATATGAAGTTGGCATGGACGAGTTGGACCGAAGGGTCTGTTTCCATGCTGTACATCTCTCTGATTCTATGACTTTATCTGTCATTCTCCTCAGTGAATACCGATGCAAGGTACTCATTAAGAATTGTACCCATTATCTCTGACTCAATGCAAAACTTCCTTCCTTTGTCCTTGAGTGAGCCAACCCTTTGTCTAGTTATCCTCTTGCTCCTTACTTGCAAATAAAACACTTTGGAATTTTCCTTAACCCTCCTTGCTAAAGATATTTCATGACCCCTTTTAGTCCTCTTAACCCCTCGTTTCAGATTGGTCCTACTTTTCCGATATTCTTCTGAAGCTTCGTCTGTTTCAGTCACTGAGACTGTATGTGCGCTTCCTTTTTCCTCTTGGCTAGTCTCATGGTTTCACCTGTCATCCTTGATTCCCTAATCTTGCCATTTCTATTCCTCATTTTCACAAGGACATTCTGTCCTGCACTCTAATCAATCCCTATTTAAAAGCCTCCCACATATCAAATGTGGATTTACCCTCAAACCGCTGCTCCCAATCCACATTCCCCAGCTCCTGCTGAATTTTTCTACAGTTGGTTTTCCCCCAATTTAGTACTCATCCTTTAGGAGCACTCTAATCTTTGTCTATGAGTATTCTAAACTTGTGGAATTGTGGTCACTATTCCCAAAGTAATCCCCTACGGAAACTTCAACCACCTGGCCGGGCACATTCCCCAACACCAGCTCCAGTATGGCCCCTTCCTGAGTTGGACTATTAACATACTGATCTAGAAAACTCTCCTGGATGCTCCTTACAAATTTTGCTCAATGTAAACCTCTAACACTAAGTGAATCATAGTCAATGTTGGGAAAATTAAAATATCCCATCACCACCACCCTGTTGCTGCTACATCTTTCCATAATCTGTTTACATATTTGTACCTCTATCTCACGCTCGCTGTTGGGAAGCCTGTAGTACAGCCCCAACATTGTTACAGCACCCTTCCTATTTCTGAGCTCTGCCCATATTGACTCACTGCTCGAATCCTCCATAGTGTCCTCCTTCAGCACAGCTGTGATATCTTCTCTAACCAGTAATGCAACTCCTCCAACCCTTTATCCTCCTTCTCTATCCCACTTGACGCATCTATGTTCTTGGATATTTAGTTGCCAATCTTGCCCTTCCTTCAACTAAGTCTCAGTAATAGCAATAACATCATACTCCCAGGTACTAATCCAAGCCCTAATTTCATCTGCCTTACCTACTACACTTCTTGCATTAAAACAAGTGCACCTCAGACCACCAGTCCCTTAGCATTCATCATCTGCTCCCTGCCTCCCATTCCCCTTAGTCACACTGACTTCACTATCTAATTCCTTACAGGCTTTAGTTACTAGCTCCTTACTGTCCACTAATCTCCTCATTTGGTTCCCATCCCCCTGCCACATTAGTTTAAACCCTCCCCAACATTATTAGCAAAAGCACTCCCTCGGACATTGGTTCCAAGGTGTAGAACGTCCAATTTGTAAAAATCCCATCTCCCCCAGAACTGGTCCCAATGTCCCAAAGGTCTGAACCCCCACCCTCTTGCACCATCTCTCAGGCCACACAATCATCCTGCCTATTCTTTCATCTCTGCTCTGACTAGCAAGTGAATCTGGTAGCAATCCTGAGATTACTCCATCTGAGGTCCTACTTTTTATCTTGGTTCCTAACTTCTGCCTGTAGGACCTCATCTTATTTATCACCTATGTCATTGGTGCCTAAATGCACCATGATAACTGGCTGTTCACCCTCCCCCTTCAGATTGTCCTGCAGTCGATCTGAGGCATCACTGACCCATGCAACTGGGAGGTAACATACCATTTGGGAGTCTCATTTTCCACCACAAAACCACCTATCTACTCCCCTTACAATTGAATCCCCTATGACTGTAGCCCTTCCACTCTTTTCCCACCCTTCTGTACAGCAGAGACAGCCACAGTGCCATGAACCTCCTTCTAAACTCCAACGAGTACGGACCCAGGGTCTTAAGATGCTCCTCATGTGAAGAGCCATTAATCTTCAGGATCATTCTTGTAAATCTCCTCAGAAACTCCTCCAAGGAATACTTGGAGGAATCACTGTGAGTGGCAAAGGTGTACTGTGAGTGGGGAATTTCAATGTCTATCACCAAGACAGGCTCAGCAGCACTATTGTTTGAGCTGATTGAGTTCTAAAGGACATAACAGCTCGATTGGGTCTACAGCAGGTGGTGAGGGAACTAACAAGAGGGAAAACATGCTTGACCTCACCCTTACCGCTCTGCCAACTCCAATTGTATCTGTCCATGACAGAATTGATGAGAGTGATCACCAAACAATCCTTGTGGAGACAAAGTCCGGCTTTCACCTTGAGAATACCCTCCATCATGTTGTGTGGCACTGTCACCATGCTAAAAGTGATAGGGTTTTGGCGTTGCAGTCCATCTGGTCTGGGTGATTTATATGTCTTCAGACCTTTCAGCTTCCCCAGCACCTCCTCTGACCTGGATTCTCTTAAAGTCCTAGCGTGCTGCTGGTACCGTCCACTGTGAAAACTAATGCAAAGTCTCTGTTCAGTTCTTCCACTTAAACCCAATGTCTTTGTTCCTCATCACTATTTCTCCTGCCTCATTTTCCAGTGGTCCAATGACCAGTTTTGCTTCTCTCTCTCTTACCTTTTAGCGTCATAGAGTCATTAGAGGGTTACAGCATGGAAACAGACCTTTTGGCCTAGTTTGTCCATGCTGCCCAGTTTTCATAATCAGTCTAGCCCCATTTGCCTGTGTTTGGTCCATATCCCTCCTGTCCAAATGTTTCTGAAATGACAAAATTGTACTCACCTCCATCACCACCCCTGGCAGCCTGTGTCAGACATTCACCACCCACTGTGTGAAAGAATTGCCCCTGTGGACCCTTTTATATCTCTCCCCTTTCACCTTAATCCTATGCAGTCAAGTTTTAGACCCCCCAACTATGGGGAAAAGCTATTGGCCATCTACCTTTTCTACACCTCTGGTGACTTTATCGACCTCTATAAGGTCACCCCTCAGTCTCCTACGCGACGGGGAAAAAAGTCCCAGCTTATCCAGCCTTTTCTTATAACTCAAACCTTTTCAGTCCAAGTAGCATCCTAGTATATCTTTTATGCCATCTTTCTAATCAGATATCTATCATGCGTATAAGCATTGTACTGCTGTCTGAACCTTTATGAATTTTAATTTAAACATCTACGAAGTCCTCCCTCTCAACCTCCTGCCATTATAAAGCACTTTTCATTCCAGTAAATTCTTGTCACTGTTGCACTGCAGGGAATGGAAGAAACCAACTGTGCAACAAACAGTGCCACAAGCAGCAAGGAGGTTCACATCAATATTAACAGTTTGAGTGATGTTTGTCAAAGAATAAACACAAGACTGGGAGAACTCCCCTTCAAAAAGTGCTGTGGACTTTTTGTGGGCGGCACGGTGGCACAGTGGTTAGCACTGCTGCCTCACAGCGCCAGAGACCCAGGTTCAATTCCCGCCTACTGTGTGGAGTTTGCACATTCTCCCCGTGTCTGCGTGGGTTTCCTCCGGGTGCTTCGGTTTCCTCCCACAGTCCAAAGATGTGCGGGTTAGGTGGATTGGCCATGCTAAATTGTCCGTAGTGTTAGGTAAGGGGTAAATGTAGGGGTATGGGTGGGTTGCGCTTCGGCGGGTCGGTGTGGACTTGTTGGGCCGAAGGGCCTGTTTCCACACTGTAAAGTAATCTAATCTAATCTAAACCTCAAAAGGCAAACAGAGTTGCTGTTTAATAACTGATCTGAAAGGTGATACCTCCAACAGTATGGCACTCCCTCTATATTATTCTGCACTCTGAGCCTAGAATAAAGTATCTCAAGTGAGATTTGGGCCAACAACCTGCTGACTCAGAAGTGAAAGGTAAAGCCAACTAGGTATTTCAATTAAGGGAGTTTTGCAGATAATTGCTAGGCTACCTTCACATTCAAATCAAAGACCACGTTAGTGGGTTGGTGGCAATGGCATTACTGCATGTTTTTGTGGTGTAGTTCAATCCACCAATGAATGATCTCTTTATCTTCATCCCATTCATGTCTGGATTAATCAGATAATGTGAGCACAATCATTAAGAAAAAGCAAATGTGTGTCAGTGAGATGCAGTTTGCAAAAGATCAGCCACTTCCCGCTGCTGATTGCCGTCTTGGCTGAGGAACAATCCGATACTAGAGGGGTTGAAGGTACCAGTGCAACAATTATGTCAGAAGATTTACTGCATTTAGCAGAGGAGCTGAAGAAAGAGAGATCTATTGAGCATTGCAAAGCCCACACTAGACGGCAGTTCCTGTTGTAGCATGCTGAACTCACTGCAACGTCTTGTACTAAACTGCACAGTACAAATACATAGAAGTTCTTCAGTAGCTTTCAGTATGAAACAGCAAAGTCTGCTTGACAGAAACTAATTTGTTTGCTGGGCACTGAACAAATTATTGGTAAAGAGCAATATAATAACTAAGTGAAAACAGCAATTCTTGGAGCACAACGGCATGTGAAGGTGTGGGGCCAGGCCAATTTCCTGCAGTTTTCAAGAAGCTGCTGTTTGCTTATGTTGCTGGGCAGTGGGTTATTGTCGCACTGTTTGCTGGCTTTGTTTTCCCTGGCTCGAATCCTCACGAAGAACAGAATTCAAAAGTTTCCTCAAGTATTTTCCATTTGTAGGATTTTGCAAGTAGGTGACATTGCATATTCCTGTGAAAATGCCCAGGTTTCTGACTAGCGCAGCACCCTTAATGCTGTATGCCAGCCACCAGGGAAAGAATTGAAACATAATATAGCAGGATTGCAATTTGCTTTGATGTTTAGCAGGATAGGTTGGCAGTCAATGGGATTCCACATACTGCCACAGGGATGGTCTTGTAATGTTACATACATTCCCTAAACCCTCCACTGCTCAACAGATCAGGGCTAACTTGGACTGACAAGTGACAAGTAACAGTCACTCCACACACGTGGCAGACAATGACTACTTCCAACAAGAGAAAGTCTAACTTCACCCTTGATATTGAGTAGCATGACTGTCATGGAATCCCCCACAATCAACATCCCGGGGATTACCATTGGCCAGAAATTGAACTGCACTAGTCATGTAAATATACTACATTTGCAAGAGCAGGTCAGAGGCTAGGAATCTTGAGCTGAGCAATTCACCCCCTGACACCTCAAAGCCTGTCCTCAACAAGACACAAGTCAGGTTTGCCTGGATGAGTGCAATTCCAACAATGTTCAAGATGTTCGAGACCATCTAGGACAAAGCAGCCTGTTTGAGTGGTACCACATCTAGTCATTCACTCCCTCCACCACCAACTACTGTGTGTACTATCTACAAGATGCATTGTAGAAAATCACCAAGGTTGCTTCAACAGCACCATCTAAACTTATGACTATTACCACTTAGAAGGACAGCAGATGCATGACAATACCATCTATCTGCAAACTCCCTTCCAAGCCATGCACCATCTTGATTTGCAAATAAATCACCATTTCGACAGTGTTGTTCAGTGGAGTCCTGCAACTTGCCCTCTCACAATACTGTGGTGCAGTATTCCCACTGACGTTTTCTTCTTTGATGTGAATTTTCAAAATAAATGCACAGCAGCCTCATCAGGAGCTGGGAGTGAATGCTGTGAATGGCAGTGGTATGCCAATTGCAATCTGTAGACCCACGGAGTGGGTGTGCACAGACACAGTCATATTGTTTAAAGAGTGCAATTCTATAATGTCCCTACAGCAATGGTTCACAAAGGCAGCTCACCATCACCTTCCAAGGGATGGACAAGAATTGCTGTCCTAGCTAATGACATCGACACCTCACACTTGAATAAAACAGTACACCCCTTCTTCTTGTCCTGTCTTGAAGGCATCAAATTGTCTGATGTATTTGCTGGAAAGATACCATCAACCTTTTAGTATCCAGCTCAGTGGTTTGATCTTCAGCCAAGACAATAATCATCAGCAAGAAATGACTGACTTTTAATATATTTCAATATATTTTCTGATTTTCATACATGTTGTACGTGCATTTTAAACATCTTGTAAAGCACTCATGATTAGCTATTGCCAAATCAAGGCAACTAATATTTTAATGTACACACATGAGCAAAGTTAGTCCTCTCATATTCTCTTTTTTGCTTTCATGTTGGTAGTCTCACTGTTGTTACCCTGCCTTGTTTCCATATTTTTGCCACCTCTTGTTCTTGCCTGTCTTGTCATCACGTGTTGCATTCCTATTACATTATGTTTTAATTCTACTTCCTGAGGGCTCTGACTTGTGCTGACATATAGTATGGAGGATGCTGCCAGGTCAGGGCACCTTTCAGTCCTTCTCTCCAAGGGGCTGCTCTTTGTCATTGATAATAATGGGTTTTGCCAAATTCCTGGGCAAATGTCTGTTTTCCTGCAGTTTCTTCCTCTTCTGTGGAAAGTGCAGCAAAAGCTGAAGTCATAAATTCTCTCATAGTTTTTTTTTTAAATTCCTATTTGCACCCAATCCTTTTGCAGATTGTCATTCTCTTACTGTTACCCAGTGCTCGGATACACTAACCATCCACAGATCAAATCTGGATTTTTCTTTGTATGTTTGATGCAGCTCTGTACTGAACTAACAGAGATGCTGGTTAACAAGAATGCCTTAATCACTGAACTGTTGGGCTTCTCTGAAAACTATTCCATCTCAACAGATGAAAGTTTGATAGTTAAGAAATTCTTAGGATCTCTTTCTCGTGGTAAAATTATATTATAATTAGATAAAACATAAATAGCAAGCCACTCCCAAATATTTTGAGGCAAAGCCTCTTTCCTACCCCCACCACCTTGTCAATATTGTGGCCATAAACTGGAGGAATTTAGCAGCACAGGAGAAGAAGATGAATGGTTCTGAGGAAGGGTCACCCGATGTGAAATGTTAAACTCTGATTTCTGACCACAGATGCTGCCAGACCGGCTGAGCTTTTCCAGCAATTTCTGTTTTTGCTCCTGATTTGCAACATCTGCAGTTCTTTTGTCTTTTATTAAGGTGAATTGTTGGTACTTTAACTTGGGAGTTATGAGATGAATTGCCCTATGAATGTCAAAGCCACTTCTGGGTGCTCTCCAATTCTCATTATTTCTCAACAAATTGAGCAACATTTCTGGATTTATGGAAGGTATCTGAACTGCGACTTTTAATTATCCAATGTTGATGGTTTTGGCAAATTACGCTTCTGCGGTGAAAGTACAAGCTGTTGAAATGCAACATGCAAGATTTTATCAATCAAAGGGATCATTTTCATTAAATTATTACATCATTGCACCAGTCTGGTTAGATTAGATACTAACTTGGATGTTGAAGTGGAGAAACGACTAAATCAAATGCAAGCTTACAATTTTTTTTTAAACAACTGGGAAATGAGTGGTTATCAATGTGTTGGGCTTTAGGTGAACATTGGGTTTGGATCCAAAAAGTCAATGGGGAGGTGGATCTCCTTTCTCCTCTTTTGCACAAATTAAATGGATGCGGAACAGGCTTGATGTTGATCCCCATGGAAGGCAATGCAGTTCTCACATATTATCCATAATCAGGTACAAATAGGCAATTTTACTTTAACGTTGATGATGGCTGGTGTGAAAAATGTCACTGATTTGCTGATTCTCTTCTTGAATTGAATCCTTTTGTTGCATGTTAATGAGGCAGACTAGCGAGATCTTCAATTTCAAAAGTGAGCCTTCAGTATGGGAACATTCAGTACTTGATATTTGTGTCTTGACTTTGATATCTTCAACTTTTCTTAAAAGTACTGTTGCCAATGTGTTTATTCCCAGCTGAGGAATGGAAGTAGAGTTATATTTCCTAGCTATTTGCTTATTCCACTGTTGTTAACACTATTGCACAGAATGTAAAATATCAGAAAGTAAAAGGCTTAATCTCATCATCACAGTCAAATAAGGATGCAGAAGTTTGAGAAAGAATCATAATAACGTTATTTATGATTCTGTTTGGCTTTGAGCATTTGCCTGAAGTACTTTCACAGCACAGTATCTTTCATTGAACTCTTCGACTTATTTATGCATTGGTACCATGTCTTCTGCTGTCAGCTAGTTGTGGGGTATTCCAGCTGTCTAATTTAAGTTTTTGGGTTCAATATTTCTTCTTTATCTGGAATAGACCATGACAGTTCAAGGTGTCCATTTCTGGGAACAATAACAAATGCTTTTAGTTACATCCTCGGTATATCCAGATGCTGCTGCATCTAATCTACACATATTCAAATCAGTCTGGTGATAACCAGGCCAAAATCTAATAAGATTTTGTTGACCACAGTTTTTGGCCAATGGATAGAGAGAAAAGATCAGAGTGAAAGGAAACCAAGTTGAACTTCAAAGAAAATTAAATTATTTCTTCAAGATTATAAGCAGATGAAATAGCTTTGAAAGTTATATCAAGTATAGTTTTAGTTCTAGAACATTTAGATACATCTCATTGGATTGGATGAAAACAGTGAAGATCATAAAAATAGCACATATTTTGGTATATCCAATACAGCAGAGAATAGAGGTACAATCCCATTGTGGTTATATTTACACCAGTAATCCTGAGGTGGATACTACAAAGTCTAAAATTATATAACTTGAGTATTGCAGGAAGAAATCTGCTGAAGAGACTGGTTGGTAGGTTGACTGTTATTGTTAGGGATGTTGCCAAAGATAATGCCCCACTTAGATGATGACTGACAGTTAACTGACAATTTTGTTTTGTCATTTAAACCAGGCAGTTTGACTCATTGCTCTTGAGAAATTAGAGACAATGACTGTTACCTTCATTATGAGAAAACTGATGCAATGTATGTCGTATATTAATACACAGGGCTACGATTTTTGCAGACAGGAAGAACAAATATACATATTGCACCTCTTTTAACTCAACAAAATTGGTGGCAACATTTTTATGCTCTATTTTTAAGGTTATTGGCATCAGCATTCAGAGTCAACCAGCCTAGTTTAAATTTTGTTTTTATTCATTGTTATATAAAATACAATACAACAGTGACAATACACAAGGGAAGTAGGGGATGCAGCCATAAGGCATCTGAAATCTCAAAACAACAACACAATATAAAACATATAGATTTTTCACATTGTGGTCCTTTTAAAAGGACCACAATGACAGAAGTCCATAAAAGAGTCTGTTTCAGTCCCTATAGGCAAAGTTGACAGCAGGCAAAAGCCCACAATATATAATTTCAAATACTTTACACATCAACCACACCCAGCACAAGAGAAATTAGTCTACAAAACACAACATCGCCGAAAACAGCATGCAACACTGAAAAACACTCCTGCCTAGTTTTTAAAAGGCTTAGCAGTTAACAGTCAATCTGTCAATTATCATCTAACTGTCATTTATCATCTACTGGTGTGTGCCATTACTAATCAATGTGTACTTACAAATCAAGCAACACTGACTTCGTATAATATAAAGAGGTTGGTGTCTCTTGCAAATTGTCCCAATGAGTGCAGACAAAAAATCTTGGACAAATGTTTTCATTAGTACTTAAGTTTCACATTACCAAATGACCATTATGTAATTATTGACGTGTTCAAATCCTACCTCAATAATTTATGAATTAATTTTAGTCAGTGATAGAAATGTAGACTGAAAGGTGAGAATCAGTCACGGTGACGACAAAGCTACTGGATTCATGAAAAAAAAATCCAAGTCATGTATTAATGTTTCTTTTACAATGAAAGTCTTCCATCTCTATCTGATCTCAACTATGTGTACTTAATTGCCTTTTAAATGACCTAACAAGTGACTAAGCTAGCACCTCATTACCTTCTCAAGCACACGAAGAGGTGGCCAGTAAAAACCGGCCTGACTAACACTGCTTACACATGTGAATAAACACAAAACAAAGCACAGAAACTGGACATTCAACCATAGGTTCAAAGTAGTACTGATGCTGTCTATGTGTTTGTTCCCACTCCATCAACATATCCTCCTTTTCACTTTCGTGCTTTCTCAAATAAACCTGTGCTTTTCACTTTAGCTACTCAACATGTTGCAAGTTCCACATTGTAAGCACTCCCTGGGTAAAGATATTTTTGCTAGAATTTCTGATTAGATTTGTTAGTGCCAATCTTACATTTATGATCTCTAATCTATTCTATCTCACTAGTGGAAATATCTTGACAACTATTCAATCTAACCATGGTGTCATATTCAGAAAGACCCCTATTAGGCTGGTCTCTATTTTCTGGAGGAAGAAGCAAGAATTTTTCCATCAAGTGGTGGAATGACGTGGAACTGATGTATAACGGTGGTGAAATCAGCCAGATGGATTTTCTAGTCCAATGAATAGTCAGTTATCATATCTGCATGACTTGTCCTCTAAGGTAGCCCTAGGTCTAATACAGCAATAAAACAGGGTTAGATTAAAAATGGTGAAGAGAAGCTCATGTGGAGCTTAAACACTGGCATGGATGTATTAGACCAAATGGTTTGTGCTTGTATCGTAAATAATACATTATAGAATTAATATGGCATGGAAGGAAGCCATTCAGCCCATTGTACCTACACCCAACTCTATTGTCTAGTTCATAATAAAATAATACTGAGGTACTTGGACTCCATTTCATGAGCTGTATGGAAGTATTTGTGGAGTCTTTGATGTTGCCAATGATCATTGAGAGAATTAGGAACAGAGGAATAGGAGTAGACCATTCTGCTCCCAAAGCCTGTCCACCAAAGCTATATTCCTTCACTATCCCCATGTCCCTTGTAATTAATAATGAGAAATCTTATCAAACTGCGTCTTGAAGCTCCTTGATCACTGAGTTTCAGTACCCTCTAGAAGAAAGAATTCCAAAGAATCACCAGACTCTTGAGTGAAGAAGTTCCTCCTCGTATCAGTGCAAAATGGTTTATCTTTTAATCTGAGACTGAGTCAGAAGTCACAGAACACTAGGTTATAGTCGGACAGATTTGCCTGGTTTATCTGACAGAGGAGCAGTGTCATAGAGTCATAGAGATGTACAGCATGGAACAGACCCTTCGGTCCAACCTGTCCATGCCAACCAGATATCCCAACCCAATCTAGTCCCACCTGTCAGCACCCAGCCCATATCCCTCCAAACCCTTTCTATTCAGATACCCAGCCAAATGTGTTTTAAATGTTGCAATTGTACCAGCCTCCACCACTTCCTCTGGCAGCTCATTCCATGCACATACCATCGTCTGCGTGAAAAGGTTGCCTCTTAGGTCCCTTTTATATCTTTCCCCTCTCACCCTAAACCTATGCCCTCTAGTTCTGGACTCCCCGACCCCAGGGAAAAGAATTTGTCTATTTATCCAATTCATGCCCTTCATAATTTTGTAAACCTCTACAAGGTCACCCCTCAGTCTTTGACGCTCCAGGGAAAACAGCCCCAGCCTGTTCAGCCTCTCCCCTTAGCTCCAATCCTCCAACTCTGGCAACATCATTATAAATCTTTTCTGAACCCTTTCAAGTTTCACAACTTTCCGATACGAAGGAGACCAGAATTGCACGCAATATTCCAACAGTGCTCCAAAAGCTTCTGATTTCAAATAAACCTCTTGGACTATAATTTGCTGTCATGTGACTTCTGACTTTGTCTATCTCAGTCCAACACTGCACCTCCACAATCCGAGATTAATTAGACCCCACAGTCAAAATAAATATCCTTTTTCTATCTACTCTCTATTCCTTCATGAATTTTGCAAGTTTCTGTGAGATGACCTTTCGTCCTTCTAAACTCCAGAGAATACAAGTGTGGTTCCTTCAATTTTTCTTTTTGACCAGTCCCAACATTCCAGAAATCAGTTTGGTGAATCTCCCCTGCACTCTCCTTGTTGAAAGTATATCCTTCCTGAATCTCTTGGAAACTGTCGTGAGAGACGACGTCAATCTTAGAGGTTGACAGATCTGCCATTCGAAAATTGACATGGAGGCAGAGCCGAAGAGTCAGACATCTTGCAGAGCTGTGGTAATAGGGAACTCCATAGTGAGAGGGACTGAAAGGGTTTTCTGTGGCAACAGGCGGGATTTGAGGATGGTGCATTGCCTTCCTGGTGCCAGGATCCAGGACGTCACCGACAGAGTGCAGGGAATCTTCAAGAGCGAAGGTGAAGAGCCAGAGATGGTGGTGCACATCAGCACAAATGACGTCAGGAAAAAGAGGGATATTCTACAGCAGGACTTCAGAGAACTTGGAAGAAGGCTGAAAAGCAGGACTTCCAGGATGGTTATCTCCGATTTGCTTCCAGTTCCTTGGGATGGAGAGGGCAGGAACAGGGAGGTAATGGAGTTGAATGTGTGGCTGAAGAACTGGTGCAGGAAGCAAAGATTTAAATTCTTGGATTACTGGAGTATGTTTTGCAGTAAGAATAAATTATACAAGAGGGTAGGGTTGCACCTTAATAGGTGGGGGCCCAGCATTCTGGCAGGCAGGTTTTCCACTGCAACACAGATGTGTTTAAACTAAATAGTGGAGGTGAGGGGACAAATTGGAAATTTAAGAAGGAAATTAGAGGGAAAGTGAGAATAAGAGAAGTTAAGAAAGACAACAGAATCAACGGAGCAGAAAACTCAAGAAGGGATCATACAGTATGGTCAAGTGAAATAGGGATTGATAGGAAGGGTAAGGGGAGTAACGAATTAAAAATATTACATGTGAATGCACAAAGCATAAGAAATAAGGTGGATGAGCTTGAGGCTCAGTTGGAAATTGTACGATGTTGTGGGTATAACTGAGATGTGGCTTCAAGTGGACAGGGCCTAGGAAATGTATATTCAAGGCTATGTGTGCTATCAAAAGGACAGAATGACGGACAAAGGGGATGGAGTGGCCCTGTTGGTAAGGAATGATATTCAGTCCCTTGCGAGGGGGTACATAGAATCAGGAGATGTAGAGTCAGTATGGATAGAGCTGAGAAATTCGAAGTGCAGAAAAACCCTACTGGGAGTTCTCTACAGGCCCCCAATACAATAGTCTGGATGTAGGATGTAAGTTGAATAAGGAGTTCAAATTGGTCTGTCCCAGAGGTATTACTCTAGCTGTTATGGGGGATTTCAACATGCAAGTAGACTGGGAGAATCAGGATGGTACTGGACCCTAAGAAAGGGGGTTTGTGGAGCGCCTCCAAGATGGATTCTGAGAACAGCTTGTACTGGAACCTACCAGGGAGAAGGCAATTCTGGATCTGGTGTTGTGTAACTAACCAGATTTGATCAGGGACCTCGAAGTAAAGGAGCCATTAGGAGGTTACCATAATATGATAAATTACCATAATATGATAAATTTTAATCTGCAATTTGAGAGGGAGAAGGGAGAATCGGAAGTGTCAGTATTGCAGTTGAACAAAGGCAACAATGGAGTTATGAGGGAGGAGTTGGCCAAAGTTCAATGGTGCAATACCCTAGCAGGGATGGCAGTGCAACAACAATGGCCAGTATTTCTGGATATAATGCAGAACGTGCAGGATCAGTTCATTCCAAAGTGGAAGATAGATCCTAAGGGGAGGCAGGGGTGGCCGTGGCTGATGAGGGAAGTTAAGGACTGCATAAAGATAAAAGAGAAGAAGTGTATAATAGCAAAGATGACCGGGAAGCTGGAGGACTAAAAAACTTTTAAAGAGCAACAGAGCAAAAAGGTAATACGCAGTGAAAAAATGAGATATGAAGGCAAACTGGCCAAAAATGTAAAGGCGGATAGTCAAAGCTTTTTTAGGTATGTGAAAAGAAAAAAAATGGTTAAGACTAAAATTGGGCCCTTGAAGTCAGAAGTGGGTGAATTTATTATGGGGAACAAAGAAATGGTGTTGGATAGACTGTGAGGTCTGAAGGCTGGTAAGTCCCCATGACCTGATAGTCTGCATCCCAGGGTACTTAAGGAGGTGGCTCTAGAAATTGTGGACATATTAGTAATAATTTTCCAATGTTGTATAGATTCAAGATCAGTTCCTATGGATTGGAGGGTGGCTAATGTTGTCCTACTTTTCAAGAAAGGAGGGAGAGAGAAAACAAGGAATTATAGACCAGTTGGCCTGACATCAGTGGTGGGAAAAATGCTGGAGTCAGTTATAAAAGATGAAATTATCACTTATTTGGATAGTAGTAACAGGATAGGTCAGAGTCAGCATGGATTTATAAAAGGGAAATTGTGCTTGACTAATATGGAATTTTTTTGAGGATGTAACTATGAAGATGGACAAGAGAGAGCCAGTGGATGTAGTGTACCTGGACTTTCAGAAAGTCTTTGATAAAGCCCCACATAGGAGATTAGTGAGCAAAATTAGGGCACATGGTGTTGGGGGCAAAATATTGACTTGGATTGAAAATTGGCTGTTCGGTGCTGGGACTGCAGCTGTTTACAATATACATTAATGATATAGATGAAGGCATTAAAAGTAATATTAGCAAGTTTGTTGATGACACAAAGCTGGGTAGCAGGGTGAAATGTGAGAAGGATGTTATGTGAATACAGTGCAACTTGGACAGGCGAGGTGGGTGGACGGATGCATGGCAGATGCAGTTTAATGTGGATAAATGTGTGGTTATCCCCTTTAGTGGCAAGAACAGGAAGGCAGATTACTATCTAAATGGAGTCAGGTTAGGTAAAGGGGAAGTACAATGAGATCTTGATGTTCTTGTATATCAGTCAATGAAAGCAAGCATGCAGGTACAGCAGGCAATGAAGAAAGCTAATAGCATGCTGGCCTTCAAAACAAAGAGGAATTGAGTATAGGAGCAAAGAAGTCCTTCTGCAGCTGTGCAGGGCCGTAGTGAGACTGCACCTGGAGTATTGTGTGCAGTTTTGGTCTCCAAATTTGAGGAAGGACATTCTGGCTGTTGAGGGAGTACAGCACAGGTTCACAAGGTCAATTCCCGGAATGGCGGGACTATCATATGTTGAAAGATTGGAGTGACTGGGTTTGTATACACTTGAGTTTAGAAGGCTGAGAGGGGATCTGATTGAGACGTTTAAGATTATTAAAGGATTGGACACTCTGGAGACAGGAAGCATGTTTCTGCTGATGGGTGAGTCCCGAACCAGAGGACACAGTTTAAAAATAAGGGGTAGGCTACTTAGAACAGAGTTGAGGAGAAACTTCTTCACCCAGAGAGTGGTGGGTGTATGGAATGCTGTGCCCCAGAAAGCAGTGGAGGCCAAGTCTCTGGTTACTTTCAAGAAAGATATAGATAGAGCTCTTAAAGATAGTGGAATCAAGGGTTATGGGGATAAGGCAGGAACAGGATACTGATTGTGGACGATCAGCCATGATCATAATGAATGGTGGTGCTAACTCGAAGGTCCGAATGGCCTACTCCTGCACCTATTGTCTATTGTCTGAGAAAATGGGACCAAAAGTGCATGCAATACTCCAGGTGCAGTCTCACCCGTGTTCAAGACAACTGAATCAAGACTCCTTTGTTCCTATATTCAGTATAGGCTCTTGAAATGAAGGCTACCATACCATTTACCCTCTGAATTGCTTTTTGCGCCTGCAAACTAGCTTTCAGTGATATATGGATAAGGGCATCTAGATCGCTTTGGCCATCAACACTTGCCAGTCTCCCACCATTCACGAGATCATCTACACCTCCAAAGCAGATAACCTTTCATGGAACCACATTGTATTCCATCTGCCAAACTCTTGCCCATTCACTCAGTCTGTTTAAATTCCCACGAAGCCTCTTTGCGTCTTCCTCATGATTCATATCCCCAATTGGAAATATTGCAATTGACCTCTATGTCCAAATCATGGGTATAGATTGTGAACATCTGAGACATTGCACTGAACCATGTGGTACCCCAATAGTCTCAGCCTCTCAACCTGAAAAATCATGCCTATACTTGGTTTGCTGCCTGTTTATTAATCCTCAATGCAGACAAGTGTATTTCCCCAAATCCCATGCATTTAATTTTGTTTACTAATCCCCAGTGGTGAGACTTTATTAAAAAGCCTTCTGAAAATCCAAATACAACACATTCACTGGTTCTCCTTTATTAATTCTACAAGCAACGTCCTCAAAAAAACCCCCTCAGATTAGTTTCCATCGTAAATACATACTGATTATGCCCATTCAATTGCTTTCTTAATATCCTGTAATCACATCCTTTACAAAATGTTGCAGTATTTTCCTGATTACTGATGTTGGATTAGCCAGTCTTTTTTTTAAACAGTGGGAACCTGATCTACAAACTCCATTTGCAGACCTACTAGTGCTTTGAAAAATGATCACCATGACCTCTGAAGCCATCACTCCCATTTCTGTATAAGATTTTTTGCATCAGGAGTTAATTTTTTCACTCTGAAGTCAAGTACAAAAACACCATTTGCTCTCGATGATGTGTTGCAATACTTTTTCCACTGACTCCTTAACGTGGCATTCTGCAGTATTGTTTTGATGCTATCTTTCATCATGACACAATCTTTGCCAACTGCTTTCCGCTATGTGAGAATACAGACTCACTGAGGCTGATTTCAACATGAAAGGTTGAGATTGGTGCAGGAAGGAAATACCACAGGAGCATTGAGTGCTAGGCATAGGCTATTTTCAGTTCCCAGGTTTCATTCACAATAATAATGTTTATGATGTTAGAATGGGAGAGGACTGTGAGGGTTTTTAAAATTGGTGCCAGACCTGGGAAGATCCAAAAACCTCTTAGAGGACTCGGGGGACCATTATATGTCTTCTGGCCCAGAAGGAATGCTCATAAATAAGAAATAAAATTAATTAACCTGGCCATTCCTGGCACTCTAACCACTCCAGCTGCCTGGTTTTACTCTCAGCAGATCACTTAATATAGTGAGTTAATATCTTGGCACTGATGGGCATGGAACATGACTCATACATAAAAGTTCAACTCCTCTTGTTTTGCGGGGCCTTCTCTCGTATTTTTCAATCAATAAGAAGGGAACAGCAATCAGTGTGGGACTATGAAATGAATCCAGAAATCCCTAGGACCTGATCAGGTGTACCCTAGAACTCTGTGGGAAGCTAAGGAAGTGATTGCTGAGCCTCTTGCTGAGATATTTGTATCACCAATAGTCACAGGTAAAGTGCCGGAAGACTGGAGGTTGGCAAAAGTAGTACCGTTATTTAAGAAAGGTGGTAAAGAAAAGCCAGGGAATTATAGACCAGTGAGCCTGATGTTGGTGGTGGGCAAGTTGTTGGAGGGAATCCTGAGGGTCAGGATGTACAAATAATTGGAAAGGCAAGGACTGATGAAGGACAGTCAACATGGCTTTGTGCGCAGGAAACTTGTCTCAGGAACTTGATTGAGTTTTTTGAAAAGGTAACAAAGAGGATTGATGAGGGCAGAGTGGTAGATGTGATTTATTTGCACTTCAGTAAAGCATTCAACAAGGTTCCCCATGGGAGACTGGTTAGCAAGATTAGATCTCATGGAATATAGGGAGTTCAAAAGTAGAAGACAGAGGGTGGTAGTGGAGGATTTTTTTCAGACTGGAGGCCTGTGACCAGTGGAGTGCCATAAGGATCAGTGCTGGGTCCACTACTTTTCACCATTCATCTAAATGATTTGGATATGAACACAAGAGGTATAGTTAGTAAGTTTGCAGATGACATCAAAATTGGAGGTGTAGTGGACAGCGAAGAAGGTTACCTCAGATTACAATGGGATCTTGATCAGATGGGCCAATGGGCTGAGGAGTGACAGATGGAGTTTAATTTAGTTTGGGAAAGTGAATCTTAGTGAGACTTATACACTTAATGGTAAGGTCCTGGGGAGTGTTTCTGAACAAAGAGACCTTGGAGTGCAAGTTCATAACTCCTTGAAAGTGGAGTCGCAGGAAGATAGGATATTGAAGAAGGCATTTGGTATGCTTTCCTTTATTCGTCAAGAGTATTGAGTACAGAAGTTGGGAGGTCACGTTGCAGCTGTACAGGACATTGGGTTAGGCCATTTTTAGATTATTGCCTGCAATTCTGGTCTCCTTCCTATCAGAAGGATGTTGTAAAACTTGAAGGGGTTCAGAAAAGATTTACAAGGATGTTGCCAGAGTTAGAGGATTTGAGCTATAGGGAGAGGCTGAATAGGTTGGGGCTGTTTTCCCTGGAGCATCGGAGGCTGAGGGATGACCTTATAGAGGTTTACAAAATCATGAGGGGCATTGATAGGGTAAATAGACAAAGTCTTTTCCCTGGGGTGGAGCAGTGCAGAACCAGAAGGCATTGGTTTAGGGTGAGAGGGGAAAGATATAAAAGAAACCTAAGGGGCAACTTTTTCATGCAGAGAGTGGTGCGTGTATGGAATGAGCTGCCAGAAGAAGTGGTGAAGGCTGGTACAATTGCAACATTTAAGCGGCATCTGGATGGGTATTTGAATAGGAAGGGTTTGGAGGGGTATGGGCTGAATGCTGACAAATGGGACTAGATTGGGTTAGGATATCTGGTTGGCAGATTAGTTAGACCGAAGGGTCTGTTTCTGTATGCACATCTCTGTGGCTCTATGTTTGTAACCTATAAGAGTAGAATTACACTGTTCAACACATTGTGTCTGCTCCATCATTTGGCCATGGCTGATATGTTTCTCAACTCCATCCTCCTGCCTTCTCCATGTAATCTTTCATCCCCTTACTAATCAAGAACCAACCTATCTCTGTCTTAAATATATTCAATGACTTGGCCTCCACAGCCTTATATGGCACTGATTTCCACAGATTCAGCACCTTCTGCCTGAAGATTATTCTCCTCATTTCAGTTCTAAAGATTCGTTCACTCACTCTGAGCCTGTGCTTTCGGGACCGAGTCTCTCCTACACTTAGCCTTCAGCCCTTCTGCCAATCCTCTACCCATGCCAGTATCTTGCACGTTAGACAAATGAGAGCCAGTGTACGTGACCTATTTGAATTTCCAGAAGGCTCTTGACAAGGCACAGCACAGGAGGCTGAGAACTAAGATGCTCCTGTGCTCATTAGTTCCTCAAATACTTCTAACAGATTTGTCAGGCATGACCTCCCCTTGATGAAGCCAGGTTGACTCTGCCCTATTTTACCATGCCCTTCCAAGTACTCCGCAATCTCGTCCTCAATAGTGGATTCTAAGATCTTAGCAGCGACCAAGGTCGGGTTCGCCATCCTATAGTTTCCTGTCTTCTGTCCCTCTCCCTTCTTAAATGGTAGTGTTACATTAGCCATTTTTCAGCCTTCACGGTCTCTCCCTGACTCAAGTGATTCCTAAAAGATCACCACCAATGCCTTCACAATCTCTCAGTTATCTCCTTCAGAAATGTGGAGTGTAGTTCATCTGGCCAGAATGATTTATCCACTTTCAGACCTTTCAGCTTCCCCGCCACCTTCTCCTTAGTGATAGCCACTACAGTCAATTCTACCCTGTGATTCTCTTGAAATTCTGGTGTGCTGTTGGTGTCTTCCTCATTGAAAACCAATGCAAAGCACTTATTTAATTCCTCTGTCATTCCTTAGTTCTCTATTATTACATCTCCGGCCTCATTTTCCAATTGGCCAATGTCCATTCTTGCCTCTGTCTTTCCTTGTAGATATCTCAAAAAACTTTTGTAGTCATCTTTTATGTTGCTAATTAGCACACACTCATAATTCATATTCTCCCCCTTACTGCTTTTTGAGTTATCCTCTGTTATTTTTTAAAAGTTTTTCCAATTTGCTGGCTTCCCACTAATCCTCACCGCATAATATGCTTTTTCTTTTGCTGTCCCAGAATTCCCTTCTCAGCCATGGTTGCCTCATCTTTCCCTCAGTATGTGTCTTGCCTGGGATGAATTCCTGCTGTGCCTCTTGAATAAACCTCTACCATTGCTGCTTCATTGTCTTCCCTGCTAGGCTCACCTTTCAAATGACTCTGTCCAGCTCCGCCCTCATGTCTTTGGAGCTCCCTTTACTCAAAATAATGTTACATCTGATTCCAGCTTCTCTCCTTCAAACTGCTCTGTGAATTCTATCATGTAGCTCAGTGGTTAGCACTGCTGCCTCGCAGTGCCAGGGACGATACCTACCTCTGGCGACTGTCTGTGTGGAGTTTGCTCATTCTACCTATGTCCGGATGGGTTTCCTCCAGGTGCTCCGGTTTCCACCCAAAATTCAAAGATGTGCAGGTTAGGTGAATTGGCCGTACTAAATTGCTCATAGTGTTCAGGGATATGTAGGTTAAATGTATTAGTCAGGGTTAAATGTAGAGTAATAGGGGAATATGTCTGGGTGGGTTACTCTTTGGAGGGTTGGTATGGACTTGTTGGGCCAAATGGCCTACTTCCACACTGCAGAGATTCTCTGATATTATGGTTACTGTCCCCTAAAGGTTTCTTCACCTTATGCACCCTCATCAAGTCTGCCTCACTACTCATCACAAAATGTAGCCCTAACGGACTCTACAACAAGCTGCCCATCCCTTCTCATAGCTGTCCCCTCATCTGCTCTCCCTCAAGTTAGATTCCTCGTCCTTTCCATAATCTCTGTCCTATTGTTCTGGAAACTTTAATAAACTCTGCTGAGCCCTTCCCCCTCCATTAAGTTTTTCCATAATTTTCCATGCCATTGAATCCCCACTCTATATAATTTAAAGCCCGAGACAAAACCCTAGTTTTGCAATTCACCAGGATTCTGGTTCCAGCATGATTCAAGTGAAGCCCATCCCATTGGTACAGCTCCCTCCTTTCTCACTGCTAGTGCCAATTTCCGTGAATTCAAACTCATTTCTCCCACACAAATTTTTGAGCCATGCATTTGCCTTTTTAATTTTGTTGACCCTGTGCCGATTTGCTCATGGTTTAGGTAGTAATCCAGGGATTATTACCTTTTTGTTTCTGCTTTGTAATTTAACCCCAAATGCTTACAATCCATCAGCAGAACTTCTTTCCTCTTTCTACCTATGTCGTTGGTATCTCTGTGGCCCACGACACTGGATTTTTTCCTTCCCACTCCAAGGTCCTCTGCAGCCCAGATGAGATAACCTAAACCCAGGCACCAGGAAGGCAATGCAGGCCTCAAGACTCTCCAGCCTGGCCATAGAGAACAATGTATTTTCCTCTGACAATACCAGCCCTGATTAGAACAGCATTTCTCTTTTCTCTCTCCTCTTCAATGGCTTCCTGAGCTATGGTCAGTTTGCTCATCCTCCCCACAGTCACCACTCTCATCTCCACAGAGTACAAATAGCTCAAGCCTGTTAGATAATGGCTGAGGCTTCTACAGCATAACTTCCCTTGATCCTCTATCTGCCTCGCTTGTAGTCACACCCTCCTGTCCCTGAGCACAGACCAAATTTGAGATAGTTAATCTAAGGGATGTGACTGCCTCCATAAAACAGAATGTCCAGGTAACTCTCCCTTTTCCCTGATGTGTTGCAGCGCTCGAAGCTCAGACTTCAGCTCATCAACTCTGAGCCGGAGTTCTGGAAGCAACCAACATTTCCAATAGATTATGAACCACAGCGGGCTCCAACAGCGCCCACATTATGTAGGTACAACATATTGCTTGGCCTGGCATCTCTACTTTAATTACTTAGTTCTCATTTTGATTTTTAAACATTTTCAATTGATCTTTTGGTTTATAATAATTTCCCCTGTTTACTTTGAATCTCCCAGAAGCTATCTTTTCCACTTGTCTGGCCTTATCATGTGTGCAACCCAGGTTAAAATCTAAGTCTGATCCACCACATGAAGTATTTTCATTATTGTATCAAAGCTACAGCACACTGGAAGATTAAGAAAAATATCATGTTTATGCAGAGGCTGGTGAGAAGATGGAACAGATGACAACAGGAAATGATTGAGATAAATACTATAGAGAAAAGGTGGATGTGGAAATAATGTTTCCTCCTGTGCATGTGAGGGGCATTTGTTTTAACATTAGGCATCAACCTTTAGAGCAGGAATGAGGAGAATTAGTTTCTCTCAGAGGGTTGTGTGTCTTTGGAATTTATAACCTCAGAATGCTGTGGAGGTCATTGAATAGGCTATTGGCATAATTCTGTTTCTAAACTGTATGTCATATGCAATCGATGGAGAACTTTAGAAGCAGATGAAGGCAGGCAGATCCAAGCCAACCATTTGAGGCCCTGCAGTCTATTTATGATCATCAGCACAGCTATGGAGTTTGTTGTTTACAGTGCTATCAAGCACTACCCATACAGCTGCTGTACCTGTTCACCAGTCCTCAGTTTGTGTATTGCCAGGGCCATTCTGCTCCTGATCTCATTGTAGCCATCTTCCAACTATGACAATGGAGATGAAATCCAGAGGTGAGGAGGAAATCATTGTCCTTAGCAGATTTTACTGAGTTCTGCAGCAAGGTGGCACAGTGAATAGCCCTGCTGGCTCACAATGCAAGGGACCAGGGTTCGATTCCTGCCTCAGGCACTATCTGTGTGGAGTTTGCACATTCTCCTCATGTCTGTGTAGTTTTCCTCCAGGTGCTCCGATTTCCTCCCACAGTCCAAAGATGTGCAGGTCAGGTGGATTGGCCTTGCTAAGTTGCCCCAGAGTGTCCAGGGATGTGGGTTAGCGTAGGGAATGCAGAGTTACAGGGATGGAGTGGGTCTGAGTGGGATAGTCTTCAGAGGTCAGTGCAGACCTGACTGGCCGAATGGCCTCCTTCTGCAATGTCGGGATTCTGTGATCTCCTGATTCATTGTCCTATTGCATGGCCTCTGTTGCCGAGCTTGTAGTTGACCCCAGTCAATGTGTTTCCTTTTATTATTTCTTGCTCCAGCCACATGGAATCTGTGTCTTCTGATCAAAGATCATTTCTTGCTGTCTTGTGTATTCCATCTTGTACTAAGAAATTCACCCCACAAAGCTTTCCTTCTACTTGTCTTTTCAAGAAGTCAGATGCCCCTGAATATTTAATTCCCAGCTTTGATCATGTTCTAACCATGTCTCCACATGTCCACCATCTACAAGGCACAAGTCAGAAGCGTGATGGAAATACTTTCCTCTTGCCAGGATAAGTGCAGCTCTAAAAGCACTTAAGAATGTCAATACTATCCATGACAAAGTAACCCACTTGGACTGCAGCCCCGCTTGGAACAATATTACTGTTCTTTCACTTTCACTGGGTGAAGTATCCGGAACTTCCTTCCGTAACACAGTTCTTGCTGTACCTGCAACAAATGGAATGCCGCAGTTCCAGAACACAGTGCATTTCCACCTTCTCAAGGGCACCTAGATTGGGTAACAAACGTTGGCCAAGCCAGTGATCCTCACATCCTATGAACGAATCAAACTAAGAGGGAAAGGGCAAGTCATTGCACTTAGAGAACTAGAGAAGGAGCTGGAGGAAGCTATTCTGGAGCCTAAACATGTACTGAATTGGCTGAATGCCCCATGTCTCTTCTGATTCATTGAGCCCTATCATGTCAATTGAAATTATGTAGCTCCATGAATAGATTGTGCCACCATGAACAGTATGCTCAGCCAAAGTAAAGTCTGCATTTTTTTCATTCATAACTTCTGGATCTATTTTGTAAACCTGTCAGTTAGTCTATCTAACATTGTCAAACTATGTACTTGTTTGTACTTTTCTGTAAGCAGTTGAAAGATACTTCAGCGCTTACCCAAGCATGCAAATGTAGATCTTTAGTTCCCATTTCTTACAAGACACATCATTACAATGGAGAACAAAGTCATCGATCCAAGAAAGGTTGCTACTCTTCTAACCAGCTTTAAATCCAGAACCAGTAGCATGCAGGTAACATCAGGAATGGGTCTCATTAACAAAATGCACTCAACCTTTAACAGCTGCAGCAGAACTTATTTTCTTTATTTTTAAAAGAAACACATATCAGGAATGTCCCTGCAATACAAACCAATCCTAAAATCCTTGATCTCTTTAGAATTTATATATCCCATGGAAATACATAAAAACATAGAATGTAAGAAAGAGAGATAGGAATAAACAATTTATCACCTGGAGCCTGCTCTCCCTTTCAATATGATCATGGCTGATCTCATCTCAACCTGAACTTTACTTTTCTGCTCACTTCCCATAACATTTCAGCTCAGTACTGATTTAAAAACTTGTCTATTCCCTCCTTAACTTTGGACAATGTCCCTGCATGCTGGAGTAGTGAATTCCTCAGAATAATGGCCCTTTGCTATATGTAATTGCTCCTCATCTCTGTTTTAAATCTGCTACCCTTTATTCCAAAACTATCATTCTGGTTTGCCTCACAAGAGGAAGCATTCTTTCAATGTCAATCTTATCAATTCTTTTAGCATCTTATATCCCTGAATTAGATCTCCTCTCATTCTTCTAAGCTCCAGAGGCCTAAACTTTTCAATCTCTCTTCACAAGACAAACCCATCGCCTCTAGAATCAACTTCATGAACATCCTCTGAACTGACTCCAATGCAGCTGCATCCCTCCTCAGGTAATGGGACCAAAACTGTATGCTTTGGTCTCACTAATACCCTTTACAGTTGCAGCACATTTCACTACTTTTGTACTCTATTCCTTTCGCAATAAATGCCAATATTTTATTTGCTTTCCTTACTACCTGCTGTATCTGCATACAAATTTTCTGAGATTTATGCACAGGGACACCCAGATCCCTCTGCACCAAAGTACTCTGAAGTTTCTCTCCAGGTGGGTAATAAGTTGCCATTCTATTCTCCTGACCAAAATGGGTAACTTTGCGCTTATACATGTTAAACTTCATCTGCTGGACTTTGGTCAATTCTCCAAACCTATCCATATCCACTTATAAATGTCTTACTTCTTTACAGCATTTATATATTTTAGTGTCACCTGAAAATTTGGCTAGAATATCTTCTATCCCTGCATCTAAACCATGAACATAAATTATAAATAGATAGGATCCAAAGTCGAGACAAGATCAGCCATGAATGGCAGAACAGGCTCGAGGATTTAAATTGCTTACTCCTGCTCATAGTTCTTATGTTCTTTGGTTTTATGTTTTCAATGTAGAAATGCTAAAAAGAACAAAGATTTTTGGATTGGTCAGTACTTCAGGGACTTTCCTGTAATGTGCTTTTCTCAAAAAGAAGAATTAGAAAATAAATTCTGTGGCAGCTGTTAAGGGTTTAGTGCTTTTCATTCAATGAGATCCAAACCCCCACTGGTTACATTTATCAACCAGAAAAAGATCCATATTTCCTGCTTTCTGTTGGTTATCCAGTCCTCTAACCAAGCCAATAAATTGCTCTCAACCTCATGTGGGGTGGCATGGTGGCACAGTGGTTAGCATTACTGCCTCACAGCGCCAGGGACCCAGGTTTGATGGAAAGATGTAAAGGCAATAGGGTGGTGGTGATGAGAGATTTTAATTTTCCTAACATTGACTGGGATACACTTAGTGTCAGAAGTCTGGCCAGGGCAGAATTTGTAAGGAGCGTCCAGGATAGTTTTCTAGAGCAGTATGTCAATAGTCCAACAAGAGAAGAGGCCATATTGGTCCTGGTATTGGGGAATGAGCCAGGCCAGGTGGTAGAAGTTGCAGCGAGGGATTTCTTTGGGAATAGTGACCACAGTTCTGTAAATTTTAGAAGTCTTGTAGATAAAGGTGAGGGTGGTCCTAAGGAAAGAATACTAAACTGGGCCAAGGCCAATTGCATCAAAGTTAGGCAAGAGCTGGGAAATGCGGATTAGACACAGCTATTTTAAGGGAAGCCCACATTTGATATATGCGATGCTTTCGAAGATAGGTTAAAGATAGTGCAGGATAGGTATGTCTCTTTCAAAATAAGAGATAGGAAAGGCAAGATTCGTGAGTTGTGGGTGACAGGAGAAATTGTGTGACTAGCCAAGAGGAAAAGGGAAGCGGGCATAAGGTCCAGGCAGCTCAAAACAAAGTGGGCCTTGGAGGAATATCGGGAGAGTAGGACCAATCTTAAACGAGGAATCAAGCGGGCTAACTTTAGCAAGCAGAATTAAGGAGAATCCCAAGGTCTTTTATTCTTATATAAGAAGCAAGAGGGTAACTAGGGAAAGGATTGGTCCATTAAAGGATAGGAAGGAAGGTTGTGTCTCTAAGCATTGAGATTCTCAATGATTACTTTGCATCAGTGTTCACTGAAGAAAGGGACATGATGAATGTTGAGATTATAGATTGAAGTTTGTTTACTCTGGATCACATTGACATAAGGAGGGAAGATATGTTGGGTAGGCTAAAGGAGATTATGGTGAACAAATTCCTAGTACCGGATTGGATCTTTCCCAGATTGCTGAGGGCGGTGAAAGAGGAAATAGCTGGGGCCCTGACAGATATCTTTGGAGCGTCCTTAAACACAGGTGAGGTGCCGGAGAACTGGAGGGTTGCTCATGTTGTCCCCCTGTACAAGAAGGGTAGTAGGGATATTCCAGGTAACTACAGACCAGTGAGCCTGATGTCAGTGGTGGGAAAGTTGATGGAGAAGATGCTGAGGGATAAAATCTATTTATATTTAGAAAAAAAATGGGCTTATCAGTGATAGGCAACATGGTTTTGTCTGGGGAGATTGTGCCATACCAACTTAATCGAGTTCTTTGAGGAAGTGATCAAGTTGATAGATGAAGGAAGGGCTGTTGATGTTGTTTGGGCGGCACGGTGACTCAATGGTTAGCACTGCTGCCTCACAGCACCAGGATCCCAGGTTCAATTCCAGCCTCGGGTGATTGTCTGTGTGGAGTTTGCACATTCTCCCCGTGTATGCGTGGGTTTCCTCCGGGTGCTCTTGTTTCCTCCCACAGTCCAAAGATGTGCAGGTTAGGTGAATTGGCCATGCTAAATTGCCCCTAGTGTTAGGTGCATTAGTCAGAGGGAAATGTTTCTAGGTGGGTTACTCTTCGGAGGGTCGGTGTGGACTTGTTGGGCCGTAGGGCCTGTTTGTAGGGAATCTAATCTAAATATACATGGACTTTAGTAAGGTGTTTGATAAGGTTCCCCATGGTAAACTAATGGAGGAAGTGAAGTCACATGGTATGTAGGGTGTTCTAGCAAGGTGGATAAAGAATTGGTTGAGCAACAGGAGACAGAGAGTAGTAGCTGAAGGGAGTTTCTCGAAATGGAGATAGGTGACCAGCGGTGTTCCATAAGGATCAGTGCTGGGGCCACTGTGTTTGTGATATACATAAATAATCTGGTAGAGGGCACTGTTGGTCTGATCATTAAGTTTACAGATGACACGAAGATTGGTGGAGTAGCTGTCAAAGAATACAGGAGAATATAGATAGACTGGAGAGTTGGGCGGAGAAGTGGCAGATGGAGTTCAATCCAGGCAAATGTGAGGTGAAGCATTTTGGGAAGTCTAATTCCAGAGCGAACTATACTGTAAATGGAAGAACCTTGGGAAAAGTTGATGAGCAGAGAGATCTGGGAGTGCAGGTCCATTGTACCCTGAAGGTTGCTGCACAGATGGGTAGAGTGGTCAAGAAGGCATATGGTATGCTTGTCTTCATCGGATGGGGTATTGAGTATAAGAGCTGGCAGGTCATGTTTAAATTGTACAAGACTTTGGTTCAGCTGCATTTAAAATACTGTGTACAGTTCTGGTCACCACATTCCCAAAGGATGTGGATACTTTGGACAGGGTGCAGAGAAGTTTACGAGAATGTATGGAAGATGCTAGCTATTGAGAATGTTAGGATTGTTTTCATTAGAAAAAAGGAGATTGAGGGGGAACCTGTTTGAGGTCTACAAAATCATGAAGGGTATAGACAGGGTAGATAGAGATAAGCTTTTTCCCAGGGTGAGGGATTCAATAATGAGAGGCCACGCGTTCAAGGTGAGAGGTAAAAAGTTTAAGGGAGATACACGCGGCAAGAACTTTACACAGAGGGTGGTAGGTGCCTGGAATGTGTTGCCAGCAGAGATTGTAGAGGCAGGCACGATAGATTCATTTAAGGTGTGTCTGGACAGATGCATGACTGGGGGGGAGCACAGTGGTACAGATCCTTAAGAATTGGGCGATAGGTTTAGACAGTGGATTTGGATCGGCTCAGGCATGGAGGGATGGAGGGCCTGGTCCTGGGCTGTCAATTTTCATTCCTGATGAAGGGCTTATTTCTGATGAAGAGCTTTTGCCCAAAGCGTCGATTTTCCTGATCCTGGGATGCTGCCTGAATTGCTGTGCTTTTCCAGCACCACACTAATCTAGACTCTGATCTCCAGGATCTGCAGTTCTCACTTTAGACTTGTAAATTTTCTTTGTTCTTTCTTTGTTCTATGATTATCTTGTGTATTGAGCTTTGTGCAGCATATATATATCTATGAACTTCCATCCAAAACCTTCACAGCGAATATCTTTGTCACTTTACCTGCGTTTCTCTTCTGTACTATTCTGTAGCCTTTCAATTGACAACAGTTTGCTAATTTGCATGTATGTGTGTTATTCACCAATACCATGTGGCAGAATTTTTAGAGGAGGAATCAAATTCACTTTGTTTTATAATGCTGTTTATAATAAAACACCTTCTTTGAGATAATTTTATCTGAAGTATTGGGATGATGAACCCCAGTTTAAAAATTGAAGTTCTAATGAGGAGGTCACAGAGATACTCATATTATTAGCATTCTTTTCACACATTCTTCTCTATTTATTTGCTTGTGTCTCCTGGGTGTTATTTAATTACAAAGAAGCAATGGTACTGCCTTTGTTTGGCTGTTTAACCATGTTTTTAGAAGTCTGCATGGAGAATTTGTCACTTCCATCTCTTGGTACTGAGTAGATCCTGTGGTTCAATGCAAAGCGCAAACTGAGGAATTCCTTTTGAATTTCTGGTCAATATATAATCATCAGTTCACATAAGTAAAAGCATGTCATCTCAGTTATGTATTTCTGTTTGTGGGCCTATTGTTGTGTTTCCTCCAGTACTACAGTTCTTTATTCCAGAGTCCTTCATTCATTGTGAAGTGCTTTGGAATGTGGAAGGCTCTGAAAAGTGCTTTTTAAATACAGGTTTGTGCTTCTTCCTGAAGAATAAAGTATCAAATGGCCTGCACTCCAGCAGCTCTTGTGACAAACCCTTTGTGGTAGGTAATTAGTTTCAATGTGCTTAAACTTACCTGGTATTTCGAATCCAACCCCACCCGATAATCAACAAAGCAATCTTATGCTGGGGGCAGTGATTTGAATACGACTGTGTTTGGGCAGCCACATTCAGCACTGTGCAGGAAAAGCCTACCAGGTTACAGCTGGAGGGCAATGCTGATGTTCCAAGAAGCAGCAGCAGCTGGCAGCGTAACCTCATAACTGGGAAAGAGTCAGGGGCAAGTGATAGTGAGGAATGCAAGTTGCTACATTACTTATTTTTATTTTACTTAATCAATTTAAGGAGACCTTTTTGCATTTGTTGGGCTGGACGGAAACTTTCAAGTGCATGTGTATGCACAAGGTGAATGCCTGCAAACTGTTTCCCCTCTTGAGAACACATGCACACATTCATCTAATTTCCCATTATGGAGAGAATTTACTTACTGAACCAGGGTGAGGCCAGTCAAAAGAAACACCACTGAAATTATAACAATGCATAAAAATATTCTCCATCTGTTCATGCATATCTCCAGATTCAGATGGGATTTGAACCTGGGCGTTTTGCCTCTAAGTTAAGATACCACCCTAGGACAAGGGACCTCCCTGAGAAACTGTGGATCTCAACTGATGCACAAAAGAGCACCTGAACATTCAAATCTAACATGTACCTCTCCCATTAATTATTAAACTTGCCTGGTTTTCAGAGAATTCTTTTACAGGGAGAGGCTTTGGTGTCAGAAAAGATAAATGACGAACAATGTTTTGAAACAGGTTTTCTGAATTCTTTGGAAAGAAGCTGATCATATATCATGATGCATTAACACTAATCTTTGTCTTTGCTGCTTGTTGGATGTAGAGAGTTTCAGATATGGTTTGTCAACTGTCAGGTATTGAGCTAAATTTAGAACTAGTTACCAAAATGCATCATCAGATTCAGACAAAGCAGTAATAAAAATGTAAACATAGTCCGATTCAGGTGAAGAAACAACTCTGTATTTTCTGGGTTTTTTTTAGAATGGCCTTTCTGTTTTATTTCCCCAGCTCTTTTTTCCTTCTGATCATTACAAGCTAAGAAATAGGAACAGGAGTAGGCCGTGTAGCCTGTCAAGCTTGCACAACCATTCAGTTTAATTATGACTAATCTTGGCTTCAACTCTACTTTCCCACCTTTTCTATCCCTTATTCTAAGCCAAAGTATTCTCTATCCAGTCATAAACGTATATATGCATTACTCTATGGGGTAAAGAATCCCAGGTTTTCACATCTTTTTGTCTTCGATTGAAAACATTTCAGTTCATTTCAGTCCTTGATGATTCTCCCATTAGGGGAAACAACCTTTTGCTGTCTACTCTGCTGAACCCCATTCAAAATCTTGTATGTTTCAAAAAGTTCACTATATTTGAGAGAATGTGGACACAGTTTACTCAATCCCTTATCATAAGATGATCCTCTCATCCCAGAGATCAATCTAGTGAGCTTTCACAATACTTTCCCCAAGACAAGTATACTCTTCCTTAAATATGGAGACCAAAATTACACGCAATTTCCCAGTTGTGATCTCACTAAAGCTCTTCACAATGTAGCAAAATTTTGTTTTATTGTACTCCAATCCTCTTAGAATAAAGGCCAACATTCCTTACCTTTCCTAATTGCTGAATGTGATTTGAGTTAGAGAGTCATAGAGATGTACAGCACAGAAACCTTCAGTCCAACTCGTCCATACCGACCAGATAACCTAAATTAATCTTGTCCCATTTGCCAGCGCTTGGCCTGTATCTCTCTAAACCCTTCCTATTCATATACCCATCAAGATGCCTTTTAAATGTAATTGAACCAGCCATCACCACTTCCTCTAGCTCATTCCATATAGGCGCCACCCTCCGCATGAAAACGTTACCCCTTAAGTTCCTTTTAAAGCTTTCCCCTTTTGCTTTAAGCCTCTAGTTTTGGATTCCCCTAGTCTGGGTAAAAGATCTTGACTAATCACACTATCCATGTCACTCTATATACTTTCATAAGGCCTCCGAAATTCCGCGGAAAATAGCCCCAGACTATTCAACCTCTCCTTATAGCTCAAACCCTCCAACCCTGTCAACAGTTGTTGTATGAGTCTTTTTTTCACTTTAAAAATATATTTTAATCATTAAAACTCTCTTTGTGTGTGATATATATATACACGTTATCACAAATGCAACTCAGTTCTGTACAGTAGCATATCAAGTAAACACACAAGCATTTGAGCTTGACTCTATCACAACATACCAAAGGCATTTCTTCTTCATTCAGCACTATTAGGCAAGAACTTTCGAAAGCTGATTGAAGGCAGATGTTGGCAGGTAAAGGGGCGGCTGGAAAATGGGAAGCCTTCAGAAATGAGATAACAAGAATCCAGAGAAAGTATATTCCTGTCAGGGTGAAAGAGAAGGCTGGTAGGTAGAGGGAATGCTGGATGATTAAAGAAATTGAGGGTTTGGTTAAGAAAAAGAAGGAAGCATATGTCAGGTATAGACAGGATAGATTGAGTGAATCCTTAGAAGAGTATAAAGGAAGTTGGTGTATACTTAAGAGGGAAATCAGGAGGGCAAAAAGGGAACATGAGATAGCATTGGCAAATAGAATTAAGGAGAATCCAAAGAATTTTTAAGTAATATATTAGGGACAAAAGGGTAACTAGGGAGAGAATAGGGGCCCTCAAAGATCAACAAGGCGACCTTTGCGTGGAGCCACAGAAAATGGGGAAGATACTAAATGAATATTTTGCATCAGTATTTACTGTGGAAAAGGATATGGAAGATACAGACTGTAGGGAAATATATGGTGACATCTTTCAAAATGTCCAGATTACAGAGGAGGAAGTGCTGGATGTCTTGAAACAGTTAAGGGTGGATAAATCCCCAGGACCTGATCAGGTATACCTGAGAACTCTGTGGGAAGCTAGAGAAGTGATTGCTGGGCCTCTTGCTGAGATATTTGGATCATGGATAGTCACAGGTGAGGTGCTGGAAGACTGGAGGTTGGCAAACGTGGTGCCACTGTTTAAGAAGGGAAGTAAAGACAAGCCAGGGAACTATAGACTGGTGAGCCTGACCTCGGTGGTGGGCAAGTTGTTGGAGGGAATCCTGAGGAACAGGATGTACGTGTGTTTGGAAAGGCAAGGACTGATTAGGGATAGTCAACATGGCTCTGTGTGTGGGAAATCATGTCTCACAAACTTGATTGAGTTTTTTGAAGAAGTAACAAAGAAGATTGATGAGGGCAGAGCAGTCGATGTGATCAATATGGACTTCAGTAAGGCGTTCGACAAGGTTCCCCATGGGAGACTGATTAGCAAGGTTAGATCTATGGAATAAAGGGAGAATTAGCCATTTGAATACAGAACTGGCTCTAAGGTAGAAGACAGAGGGTAGTGGTGGAGGGTTGTTTTTCAGACTGGAGACCAGTGGAGTGCCACAAGGTTGGGTCCTCTACTTTTTGTAATTTACATAAATGATTTGGATACGATCATAAGAGGTAAAGTTAGTAAGTTTGCAGATGACACCAAAATTGGAGGTGTAGTGGACAGTGAAGAGGGTTACCTCAGATTACAACAGGATCTAGACCAGATGGGCCAATGGGCTGAGAAGTGGCAGATGGAGTTTAATTCAGAGAAATGTGAGATGCTGCATTTTGGGAAAGCAAATCTCAGCACGACTTATACACCTAACGGTATGGTCCGAGGTAGTGTTGCTGAACAAAGACACCTTGGAGTGCAGGTTCATAGCTCCTTGAAAGTGGAGTCGCAGGTAGATAGGATAGTGAAGAAGGTGTTTGGTATGCTTTCCTTTATTGGTCAGAGTATTGAGTACAGGGATTGGGAGGTCATGTTGCGGCTGTACGGGACATCGGTTAGGCCACTGTTGGAATATTGCATGCAATTCTGGTCTCCTTCCTATCGGAGAAATGTTGTGAAACTTGAAAGGGTTCAGAATAGCTTTACAAGGATGTTGCCAGGGTTGGAGGATTTGAGCTACAGGGAGAGGCTGAACAGGCTGCGGCTATTTTCCCGGAGCGTCGGAGGCTGAGGGGTGACCTTATAGAGGTTTACAAAATTATGAGGGGCATGCATATGATAAATAGACAAAGTCTTTTCCCTGGGATCGGGGAGTCCAGAACTAAAGTGCATAGGTTTAGGGTGAGAGGGGAAAGATATAAAAGACACCTACAGGGCAACTTTTTCACGCAGAGGATGGTACGTGTATGGAATGAGCTGCCAGAAGATGTGGTGGAGGCTGGTACAATTGCAACATTTAAGAGGTATTTGGATGGGTATTTGAATAGGAAGGGTTTGGAGGGATATGGGCCGGGTGCTGGCAGGTGGGACTAGATTGGGTTGGGATATCTGGTCAGCATGGATTGGTTGGACCGAAGGGTCTGTTTCCATGCTGTACATCTCTATGACTCTACGAACACTACGTTTACATGCATTGAGGCACTAGGACATTCCAATAACTGAATAGAGCCCCAATTAATCTCAGCAGGAAGACCTCAGACCTTCGCAGCCTTAGCAGCATCTCTCTTTAATGAGAGAGCTGACGTTTAGGACTCTGATAACCTTATCTTCTGCATTCAAGCCCTTTTACATCCAGAACCCCAAATCCTGCTGCACTTGCTAATATGTTGCTCACTCGGTTATCCTGTCTCTATTGCTTTACCGTCTCCTTGTGTCCTCACAGCTTCCCTTTCTACTGAGCTTTATATCATCAGCAAACTTGAATGTGTTATTTTCTGTCTCTTTGATGGTGGCAAATTATGTAACTGCTTGATTTTGGATGGTGGACCATATGGTCTACATCTGCTCCTATTTATTGTGCTCTTGTGAAGCCAGTAAATTACTTAGTGCACCACTTCCGACCCCACCAGCACCACTCACCTGCATTCTGCTGACACGCCCCCCACAGACCCCACTGTCACTATCCCCACCCCCCAGAACCCCGAGGGGAACACTACCCCTGCTCATGACTCCACCCCCATTCCCCCCACCATCACACCCACTCCAGGTACTGGCTCCGACCCCACTCCCAGCTCCACACCCACACCAGATCCAAACTCCCAGCCCTGCCGAGTTTTCACCATCCCTCCAGACCTCCCACTCACTGAGGACGAACGATCAGTCCTCAGCAAAGGACTCACCTTCATCCCCCTCTGTCCACGCGTCAATGAATTTAATACACGCCGTGACATCGAACACTTCTTCCGTCGCCTCCGCCTCCGAGCTTACTTTCACAATCAGGACTCCCGCCCACCTTCCGAGGACCCCTTCGCCCACCTCCAACACACTGCATCCACCTGGACACCCCGCGCTGGCCTATTACCTGCCCTCGACCTCTTCATTTCCAACTGCCGCCGGGACATTAACTGCCTCAACCTGTCGACCCCCTCCCCCAATCCAACCTCTCACCCTCACAACGCGCAGCCCTCCAATCCCTCTGCTCTAATCCCAACCTCACCATTAAGCCAGCGGATAAAGGGGGCGCAGTGGTAGTCTGGCACACTGACCTCTACACCGCTGAAGCCAAACGCCAACTCGAGGACAACTCTTCCTACTGCCCCCTCGACCATGACCCCACCCCCCATCACCAAACCATCATCTCCCAGACCATACAGAACCTCATCACCTCAGGAGATCTCCTACCCACAGCTTCCAACCTCATAGTCTAGTAACCCCGCACTGCCCGGTTCTACCTCCTTCCCAAGATCCACAAGCCTGACCACCCTGGCCGACCCATTGTCTCAGCATGCTCCTGCCCCACTGAACTCATCTCTACCTACCTCGACACTGTCCTATCCCCTCTAGTCCAGGAACTCCCCACATACGTTCGAGACACCACCCACGCCCTCCACCTCCTCCAAGACTTCCGTTTCCCCGGTCCCCAATGCCTCATCTTCACCATAGATATCCAATCCCTCTACACCTCCATCCGCCATGACCAGGGCCTCCAAGCCCTCCATTTTTTCCTCTCCAGACGTCCCCAACAGTACCCTTCCACCGACACTCTCATTCGTTTGGCCGAACTGGTCCTCACCCTTAACAATTTCTCCTTTGAATCCTCCCACTTCATCCAGACCAAAGGGGTAGCCATGGGCACACGTATGGGCCCCTGCTATGCCTGTCTCTTTGTTAGCTACGTAGAACAGTTGATCTTCCGTAATTACACCGGCACCACTCCTCACCTCTTTCTCCGCTACATTGATGACTGCATTGGCGCCACCTCGTGCTCCCGCGAGGAGGTTGAGCAATTCATCAACTTCACCAACACATTCCACCCTGACCTTAAATTTACCTGGACCATCTCTGACACCTCCCTCCCCTTCCTGGACCTCTCCAGCTCCATTAGTGACGACCGACTTGACACTGACATTTTTTACAAACCCACCGACTCCCACAGCTACCTGGATTGCACCTCTTCCCACCCTATCTCTTGCAAAAATGCCATCCCGTATTCCCAATTCCTCCGCCTCCACCGTATCTGCTCCCAGGAGGACCAGTTCCACCATAGAACACACCAGATGGCCTCCTTCTTTAGAGACCGCAATTTCCCTTCCCACGTGGTTAAAGATGCCCTCCAACGCATCTCGTCCACATCCCGCACCTCCGCCCTCAGACCCCACCCCTCCAACCGTTACAAGGACAGAATGCCCCTGGTGCTCACCTTCCACCCTACAAACCTCCGCATAAACCAAATCATCCGCCGACATTTCTGCCACCTCCAAAAAGACCCAGGGATATATTTCCCTCCCCACCCCTAACCGCCTTCCACAAAGACCTTTCCCTCCGTGACTACCTGGTCAGGTCCACGCCCCCCCCATGACCCACCCTCCCATCCTGGCACTTTCCCCTGCCACCGCAGGAACTGTAAAACCTGTGCCCACACCTCCTCCCTCACCTCTATCCAAGGCCCTAAAGGAGCCTTCTACATCCATCAAAGTTTTACCTGCACATCCACTAATATCATTTATTGTATCCGTTGCTCCCGATGCGCCTCCTAGCAAAGTGCTATAGGGACCATCTCTGAGACACCCACACCAATCAACCAAATCGCCCCGTGGCCCAACATTTCAACTCCCCCTCCCACTCTGCCGAGGACATGGAGGTCCTGGGCCTCCTTCACCGCCGCTCCCTCACCACCAGACGTCTGGAGGAAGAATGCCTCATCTTCTGCCTCGGAACACTTCAACCCCAGGGCATCAATGAGCTTCCTCATTTCCCCTTCCCCCACCTCATCCTAGTTTCAAATTTCCAGCCCGCACTGTCCCCTTGACCTGTCCGGACTTGTCCGACCTGCCTAGCTCCTTTTCCACCTATCCACTCCACCCTCTCCTCCCTGACCTATCACCTTCATCTCCTCCCCCACTCACCTATTGTACACTATGCTACTTTCTCCCCACCTCCACCCTCCTCTAGCTTATCTCTCCACGCTTCAGGCTCTCTGCCTTTATTCCTGATGAAGGGCTTTTGCCCGAAACGTCGATTTTGCTGCTCGTCGGATGCTGCCTGAATTGCTGTGCTCTTCCAGCACCACTGATCCAGAATCTAATGTCATATGTTGATTTCTGAAGGAAATTTTTTAAACACTACTCCAAATTGATTGATTAGATACACATATTTGGTAATAGGGATCTGAAATTACTTGCAACTTCCATTATGGCAGCTTTCTGTGATAGTATAGACTTCAGAACTTTAATAACTGTTCATGGATTGAAAGAATCAACAAGAGATAAACTGTTATACTCAAAAGAAGCAGCAATAACTATCTGGAATAAATTGTTAAGAAACAAGCTGTTACATAGAGACTGAAAGCAATTCGCCATGCCTTGGTGAGATTACATAAACAAAATTGCTTTGACACATGCTTAATAAACTGGATGTTTTGTTGCTCCGAGGATAACTGATTGTGCTGCAGAAGAATTTAAAGAGTTAACTGAAAGAAAACTGAGTCTTCAAATAGATAGTTAAGGCCAAATGGAACAAGGAAGCTAATTTTGATAAGAAGGCAAGCTGCAGACTTGCAATAGTTTGGAGGAAAGAAGTTAAAGAATCTGGATGTAGGTTTGCTCGCTGAGCTGGGAGGTTCATTCCTAGATGTTTCGTCACCCTACTAGGCAACATCTTCAGTGGGCCTCAGGCGAAGCAGTGTACATGATTCCTGCTTTCTATTTATATGCTTGGGTTTCTTTGGATTGGTGATGTTATTTCCTGTGGTGACGTTATTTCCTGTGGTGATGTAATATCCTGTTCTTTTTCTCAGGGGGGTGATAGATGAGGTCTAACTCCAACTGGAACTCTTATCAACAAACACATTGAGTTAGACCCCATCTACCACCCCCTGAGAAAAAGAACAGGAAATGACATCACCACAGAAAATAACATCACCTCAACCCAAAAAAAACCCAAACATATAAATAGAAAGCAGGAATCATGTACACTGCTTTGAATGACGCCCACTGAAGATGTTACTTAGTTGGGTGACGAAACGGCTGGAAATGAACCTTCCAGCTCGGCGAGCAAACCTACATCCAGAACCTCAACCTGAGCTACAAATCTTCTCACAACTCGCCAACTTAAAGAATCATCAATAATGACCTGAAGGACAAAAATCTGTGTAAGAATCGAACACTAAAACATCACCTTTAGCAGAACTCCGGAGAACAACTTCGCATAATTCTCGAACCCTGAATGCTTGGAGGCAGACATCTTTGATTGGAAGGTGAAAGTGAGGACTGCAGATGCTGGAGCTCAAAGTCAAGATTAGAGTGGTGCTGGAAAAGCACAGCAGGTCAGGCAGCAACCAAGGAGCAGGAAAATCGAGCCCGAAAGGGCTTATGCTCTTATTTTCCTGCTCCTCGGATGCTGCCTGACCTGCTGTGCTTTTCCAGCACCACTCTAATCTATCTTTGATTGGAATCCTGGCCAGATTCCACCATTAATTGCGTAATAGCCAGGGTGGGTTGTGAGGCTTTATTTACTTACTTGAGGGGTCTTATTTTGGTTGTTATAGACAATAAAATTTAAATCATCACTTCATATTTGATCATTTGTGAAATGTCTTAATAAGTAACTGAATTAAAGGTAACTTATGATTTACCCAGAACACTTCCTATTATGATCTATTCTAATCAAATCTTGAAATGCCATCCTTTTAGATGGAATTTGCCATTGGATGGCACTTTTTTTTCTACTAATATTTAACCTGTATAAAGTGCAATTTTAATCCCAACACATCAAATGAGAAGTGAAGGCAGAAGTGGAGGGAGCATGAAAAATTTTTGAGTGCTGTTCTTTCTGTTTTAACTGTGCTGGATATTGGGTATTTCCTTGGATAAGGCTTGCAGTGATATTATTGAAATACCACCTCCATTTTTGGAGATTCGAGTACAGTGTCTCCTATCTGCTATCAGACTTTTGAACATACCTCTCCACTGTTAATTCTGATCTTTCTCTGCACCTTCTCCATGGCTTTAGCCTGGTATCCTGTGCTGTGCACTACACCAATGCACTTTGTATGCTACGATCTACTTGTATAGCATGCAAAACAACAATTTTCATTGTCCTGAAAACAAAAACTGCTGAAGATCACAGCAGGTCAGGCAGCATCCACAGAGAGAAAGTCAGCTAATGTTTCGAGTCTATATAACTCTTCATCAGAGCTGAAGTGATCTGTGGAGGGGGCAGCCTTTATCTTGGTACATGTAACAACAAAAAAAATCCATCAATCAAGTAGGTTGTTGAGTGGGATGCAACATAAAACCAGGGATGTTTTCTTCAAAAGAAAGATAATGAGATCTATTGATGAATTCAGCAAGACCTCTACATTCCCAGGAGATCTGTCTTCTCTGCCTCCACCCCCCACCCCCTTCACAAATACAGACCATGTTTGCTCACTTTTTCACAACTATCAAGATCAATTAAATGAGGATTACCCATAATCTATAACCTTTACTCCTTCCCATAATCAAGACCGAAGGTGGTCTAAGAAACGAGACAAAAATTGGAATGAATTCTCAGGGAGGATGAAAAAGATGATCAGAAAATTGCTTCGTGAATTTAATACATTGCATTTAATATTTCAGGGCTAATCCTGGCAATTATAGTAATCAAGTCGCATAAAAATAGCATAAAGCAACAAAATGCTCAAGAAACTCATTAAACCCATTGGGCCATATACATGTTTAATCTTATCCTCTGAATGGCTTCTACCCCAGTTATTAAAATGATTTAATTTCTTGAGGGAAAGTTAACAAAATTGCTTCATAAGTACCACCCCCAAAGATAATCAAGATGGTTTTATTCTCTCAGAGAATGTGTGTATCTGGTGCGGGCAGAATTTGTAGCCTATCCCAGATTGCCCATGAACAGAATAGTTTGCTAAGTTATTTCAGAAGATAATTACAAGTCAACCACATTGCTGTGGATCTGGCACAATGTTATGTTTAGTAGATTTCTTTCCTAAAAATTAACCCATGAAACATTTAGATTTTTAAAAATGAAAGCCAGTGATGAGTGTTATGGTCATTATTACATCCCCTAGCTTTTAAGTTCTGAATGTATGAAATGAACTTAAATTCCACCAGCTTCTGAAGTGGGATTTAAACTGAAGTATTTGCAGCATTTTCTGGACCTGTGGATTGCCAATCCATTTTTAGTATTCTACTACCATCTTCTCATTCATACCTCTTATTCATTCTTATCACCACACTTGCCAGTTCCTTAGTTTAATCACCTGCAGCATTTATAATCCATGATACAGTGAACGGTTGGCTCCAATCTTCTGTTTGGAGAGGTGGATAGTTGGGAGACCAATTCAAGAGGAGCATGTAAATTTGGGATTGACAGTCTTGGAGGGGAAACTATGCGAAGCATTCCTGCTTGAATCGAGCCACAAGCAGCGCTGTAAGGGCCTTGGGCTGAGCTCTCCTCCCATGAGATCCCAGCTATTCTGACGCCTGCGATAAATTTGTAAAGGAAGTCTAATGGGATGTTCCCAACCACATGGTAATATTTAAAAGGCCAACCCCTGGGAGAGGGATCTTTAATTGTCCCAAGATCCATTTCTGTTAAGCACAGGCTAGGGCTGAGTTTGGGGTTGAAATTGTGATTTTAAAAATGTTCTCATCTCACCAAAAGTGATTCCACCTGTTTTTTGGGGTTAAAATTTACTCTATTTCTCTACTTTTCTCTTTTCACAAATGGTGCATGATATGCTGAACATATCTCGCATTTTCTGTTGCTACCCGGTGGGATTTCTTTTCCCGCTAATCTCGCTGATCTAAGGTTGATTTAAAGCAGATTTATTTTCTTGCAGTACAAATGATTTCACTTGTAAACACCAGTTCTTTAGTTTGTAGTAATTCTGAAATAAACCGCAACATACTGAATGTGTTTCACTTTTTAGATTGCTCGCACAAATACCATAAAGGACAACCTGAGGGTAAACCTACAGCTTTACATATATTGGCAACATGCTCCTTTAAGGTTCTGTTCTGTTTTGCAACTTCTAAGTGTGTAGAACATTATACTGATTTTACCACCTTTATGGATGCACAGTAACATGATGTCATTCCACATCTAACATATTAGAATGGAAGATGGAAAATGGAATATTAGGGGGCATCATGACTACTAACTGAACTTGTCAGTCACATAGAGCAGCAAGGGTGCCAAAACAAACTTTTTAAAAAATCAGAATTCAAACTCAGCATTCTTTAAGAAATCCATCGTATGATTAGTTGGCAGTAACAAGTGCAAAAAAACTCCCAATCCAGTCATAGTGAGGCGTTACCTCGTTGTGACTTCACAACCAATGCAGGGCTGCCCAATCAATTCCATACCTTCGAAAATGAAACTTCTGGTGTACTCTAGCTGGGAGTTTAGCGAGCTGTGGTTTTATTAGTGGGGTTTTAATTCTCCTCAAGCATCAGCATGAGCAGTAAACATTCATCCCATTGCAGCGGATAGATGCGCAGTTTGGATCACTTAACTGCCGACCAAGTTAGATTTGTTTTTCAGGTTCCTTCAAATGTTCTTATTCTCAGTCAAGCACAGTATTCCTATTCTGACTGCGACTGATGATTAAATAGCCCACTCACTGCTTGGGTGCGATCACATGGCAAGAAATTTGAATTTCCAATTACTCGTTGAAATAATTTCAGTGCCACTGAGGATCAATTTCATTTCGTGGTAAATGTTTCCTAAGTATTGAAAGCTGGTATCTCTCCAGAATGATGAGTATCTGCATCATGTTGTAACATTGTATATATATTTAGCAGTAGATCATAATATTGTGGTATATGAGTTTCAGTGCTGTTGTGCTGTTGCAAATGTAAACTGTATATCTTAGTGACTGGCATAATGGTCACCACAAACACATTTTTTTTGGAAAAAACTCCTCAGAAGCCAGTTTCCCATCATTAAGTCACCCTTTATTTACACATGGAGAGTCCTTGACAATGATCCAGCACCTTCAGAGCCAGCCCTCAGAGTGAACAGGATGTCTGCCATGCCTGTTCTTATCTGTCAGCCAGGACTCCCTGATTGGGCCAGATTAACAGCTGCAATCAGGGAACTCATATTCTGTGAGGCACCCCATGGCTGACTGCATTACAATCACTACACCTTTGACTTATCTGCAGGAGGTAATGTACTGACAATGCTGAACCATCTTGTGCTTGCAAACCTCAGGTCACATTGTTCATCATTAGATGTGATTCTGCTGTTAGATGACATTTACTAAATAAAGGATTGTGTTTAAAAATTACATCAGAAACTAATCGATGACTCAGTTGTGCTTGCACTTCACTATATTTATATTTGATAGCATCTACATATATTCACGCACAGACCCAATTCTTTGTGGGCAAAATATTTTTTTCAATAAGGCAGAGGCTGTGAAGACATGCAATTCCTACCAGCATTCTAACTTTTCATGCTGTATAAATTGCTGTTCATTTCTAAAATTGATTTTCTTGCATTTCAGTCCTGATGTGTGCAAGACACCAATCTTAGACTTCCTGTTTCTGTTTAGCAATTTATAAATTCAGTGAAGTGTCTAGATATTTAATACATGTGCAGTGATCAGAATTAAATATTTATATGTACATTTATATAACTTATTGCAAAAGTTTGAGCACCAGTGCTATTGTTCCAACATCATTTCCCAATGTTATATGAGACATTGGACTGCATGATTTGTTTGCATGGGATATTGTTAGAGTGGTGCTACTCTGTTCCATTAGTTTGTTCTGTGGGTGCTTTACTGGTAACATTTGACTTTGTAACATGGTTATAATGGGTTTATATTTAATATTTTTTGTGGACTTGAATCTGAAGGATTATGGAGATACTTGGGTTTTTGTTTTAAAAGACACTTTGAACTTTTTCTAACAAGGCATTTCTTAGAATCCAACATGATTCCAGATAATTGCTAGTCTTGGTTGCTTGAACTCACTTAAGGGAGAAACACTTTTTATTTCAGATTTAGATTCCTTTCGGCTCAACAAGTCCACACTATACCCCTCTGAAGAGTAACCCACCCAGACCCATTCCCCTACATTTACCCCTAACTAATACACCTAACACTATGGTCAATTCACCTGGCCTTGGATTGTGGGAGGAAACCCACACAGAAACAGGGAGAACATGCAAACTCCACACAGACAGTTGCCCGAGGCAGGAATCAAACCCAGGTCCCTGGCATTGTGAGGTAACAGTACTAACCATTGAACCATCATGCCACCCTAGTTGTACTTGGTTTTAATGGGTGTATTGTGTGGATAATGTTTTGCTAGCTTGGAGATGGCTGGATTTTTCAATTGGGGAACAGGTTCCTCAGCTCATGTACCCTGTTCCTGAAATTTTATTGTCCTTTTAAAGAGTAACCGAAAGAGTTCTCAATGCTGTGTTTCCAGAACAAACTACAATTGCCAAGATCCCAGAGACAATTCTCGCAACTCATGGCTTCTATTTGAACATCTCAAACCTGTTCTGAAGAGTCTCCCTGCTTTCTCTCCAAAGAGGCTGGTAGATTTGCACAGTTTTCCAGCATTATCAGTTTTTGTTTCAAATACTAACCTTTAAACCTTCAAGAACTAAGACTTATTTGCCAAAAGTGTGTTTTTCCCAAAATGATATCCTGTAAAAGCAATCCATGTTTTCCTTTTACATATTGTGTGTGTTTGTTTGTTTATTTGTGTGTGTTTCAGCATATTTAGTTTTTTTTTAATTTTTAAGTCTAATGTAGCAAAAACATATGATTGCCCTTATAGGCAACTGGATAAAACTATTACCTTTATGTTTTCACCGATAGAGAAATAGGATTAGAGAAAGATTACTCACTCCTCAGGCGTAACAATATGTATAACATTTTTTTAATCATTCAAATTTTTTGAACAATCTGCAGCTTTTTTTATGTATTAAGGTAAATCAAGATAAACGTACTGTTTATAACTTTCATCTACTGCTTGATCTCGCCTCATAGAAAGTGAATCTCCACGTTACCTCCCTTTCTAAGCTCATTCCTGAGATCCTGCAACTTGCTTACCTTTTGACCTTGCTTGCACCTCACCACTGTCTTATCACTTCTACAAATGTATCCTGGAGTATTGGAGAGAGAAAGAAGGCTCATCCAAGTTAACAAATAGCCTTGTGGCAGCCTTGACTTCTGGAATGGTTGTCCATGATGTTAACATGATGAAGGAGCAACGCTCCGAAAGCTTGTACTTCCAAATAAACCTGTTGGATTATAACCTGGTGTTGTGTGTTTTTGTTTTAACTTTAATTATGTCAACAACCAGTGCTGATTGAGAATCAAACATTTGAAAATGGGTTGCCTTGAAATCAGTTTTGAGACCCAGGTTTCACACTCCATCCAGTGTGAAGAGGACTGCATGTTGGGGTTCAGATGGTTAAAGTAGCAAGTAATTATTTCACTCATGCCTGGAGTTCTTTGGTTTCTGACACAATCTGTGCTGAATTAACACTTTTCAATTTGACTGGCAGATGGTAGAAATCTGGATTCTTTTTATAGACTTGGAATATTGAGGACAATGGCTTCAAATATGAACAAGGAAAATTATTACCATACAATCTAATGGAAAAAAAAAACCTGCCTTGAAGCAGAAAAGGGATGGTGTTAGTAGGAGAATTGTGACAGATGGACCAGGGATTGTGGTGGGCATGTAGCTGTGTGTCAGAGTGAGTTAATAACTTTGACCCTGGTAAGTTTGGAGGCAGGAGGCATTAAATAGGGTATGTCGCATACAGTTTGAGATTTCCCCTAACTTCTCACCTTGAATTAGGTTAAAAATCTCACAACACCAGGTTATAGTCCAACAGGTTTATTTGGAAGCACTAGCTTTTGAGGCACTGCCTCAAAAGCTAGTGCTTCCAATTAAACCTGTTGGACTATAACCTGGTGTTGTGAGATTTTTAACTTTGTCCATGCCAGTCCAACACTGGCACCTCCATATCATGACACCTCAAATTAGATTAAGACTAAGGTGATAAAGCTAGCAGACAGTCTTTGAGGAACATGGTATCAGTTGCTGATACCATTGAGCCACTGTTGATATTCAGCAGTGAGTGGCCTCGTTGCCAACACCTAGCCTTAAAGCCACTCCCAGGAAGAGATTTGGAGGGTAGGGGTACATCTCAGTCAAGGTTGCCTCAACACAATGTCAAAAAAATGAGGGCTCAGCAAGAGACCTGCCCTTGTTATCATGACATCCTCCCCCAATCTCTACCTTCATCCCAATTCCGTTACCCCATCTGACCCTCCCTCATCAGTCATCTGTGCTCTCTCGGCCACCCTGGCTGAATTACCGTTGTCTGCTATCCCATTCACTGGTGTTGCCTACAGTGGGGAGCCACAGGCCTCTGTGTTTAGTCAGCTCCTTTCAATGACAGAGTTTCACCCTCTTTATCCCAATAGATCCCACTTATCATATGAAAGAGATATGCGTCTCTCCAGCCAGCAGGGAAAACCTCAGTTGCCTGCATGAGCTAACACCGAATAAGTCAGACTGTAGGAAGGAGGAGGAGGGTTGGAGGATCTGAGCTACAGGGAGAGGCTGAACAGGCTGGGACTGTTTTCCTTGGAGCATCGGAAGCTGAGGGGTGACTTCATAGAGGTTTACAAAATTATGAGGGGCATGGATAGGATAAATAGACAAAGTCTTTTCCCTGGGATCAGGGAGTACAGAACGAGAGGGCATAGGTTTAGGGTGAGAGGAGAAAGATATAAAAGAGACCTAAGGGGCAACTTTTTCATGCAGAGGGTGGTACGTGTATGGAATGAGCTGCCAGAGGATGTGATGGACGCTGGTACAATTGGAACATTTAAGAGGCATTTGGATGGGTATGTGAATAGGAAGGGTTTGGAGGGATATGGGCTGGGTGCAGGCAAGTGGGACTAGATTGGGTTGGGATATCTGGTCAGCATGGACAGTTTGGACCGAAGAGTCTGTTTCCATGCTGTACATCTTTATGACTCTATGACAGCACAGTTGGATAGAGTAGTCGGAAGGGTCCAATGACACAGCAATACTGGATAATGATTAATGATGCAATCAGATGCAAAAGGGTGCAGTCATCAAAGCGAGTTGTATTTTGTTGGCAAAGTTCAATGACAAATTATCGTCTAAGACTGACCTAGAATTCAAGGACCAGTGAGGCGCTATAATAAATATGTGCAAGTGCAAAGGCAAACGCAGAAACTATTAAGGATCAGATTAAGCATCAGCAGAAGATTGAGAGAAATGAATCTAGGATTAATTATAGTGGTGACGTTGCAATTTTAAGGTCAGTTTCCATAAGTTAAAATCATAGAATCCCTTCCCTGTGGAAACAAGCCATTTGGCCCAGCAAGCCCACACTGACGTTCCAAAGAGGATCCCACCCAGACGCACCCTATAAACTTACATTTCCAATGGCTAATCCACTTAGCCTGCACATCCCTAGAGACAATGGGTAATTTCACATGGCCAATTCACCTAACCAGCACATCTCTGGAATGTGCGAGCATCCGAAGGAAATCCCCATAGACATGGGGAAAACGTGCAAACTCCATACAATCAGTCACCCGAGGGTGGGATAGAACCTGGGTCCCTGGCACTGTGAGGTAGCAGTGCTAATCACAGAGGCTCCATGCCACCCTGAGTTGGCACCTTCTGTTTGTTCAAGGCAATTTGGGAGCTGGTGAAGCTAGAAATATCAACTAAAGGAAGAAAAGTTCAGTTAAACTTTGACTTCGAGCATTAGGCAAGTGAAGATTATCTTTGTGAAAAGGTGTAGGATTAGGCAGATTGCATGGTGGAGAAGATGGGAGTCTTTTGTAGGTTTTGGGGAGCCAAGATATATTTTTGAGTCTTAGGAATTGGGGGATCGCAACAGAGTAATATTTACTGACACTCCCAGTTGCTAGCAGTCAGCATTGCCAATGTAGATGAGTTTCAGCAGGTTGGGATGAAGATGAAATCTAGCATGTAAGCACGTCAGCTCAGGGATGTCTGCCAAGGCAGTGTGGAAATGAACAATCTCACTTGCAAAACAAACCTGCAAATGAGGTTTTCAGTATTTTACTAATTATGTCACTCTGATTCTTGTTTCTCCAGATGCCTCGGTTAAATTACTTCACCACAGATACTCAAGCACTTCCTCATGAAGATCGAGCAGAAGTGGTTCATCGGGCGAAACGAAGTCAAAACAAAGAACCAGGAGAGAGAGGTGAACAAGCAGTTAAAGGGGATAGAGGTGTGAACGTGGGTACAGGTATGGATTTTGCTTTAAAGTAAAGCTGTAACCTATGAGCTATCTGGAGACCTTTAAAATTTTTCCAATGAGTCCTTTATTAAACTTGCAATGTAAAAATTATAAATACTGAATATATATTTTATGTTGCTTTTGTGTTTTAATGAGGATCCATTAACTGTAAAATTTTAAAAATATGCTATGTGGTTGAGCATTTACTTTAAACCATTGTCTTTCCCAATCCACATCATCAGCATGATCCCTTGTTTATTCCTTGCATGCAAAATGGACAGAGGTACACAGAGAACAGGATCACTAGTTTGATAAATTGAGCTATTTGTTGTATTATCATTTGTTCTGTCTTTCTCCATATGTTTTTTTTTTATTTGTCCATTTTAGATACAAAACAGGTTTTCCTTTCAAATAATGCATGAACTCTGTTCAGCATCTACTTGTAGGTAACATTCCACATTGTAATAACCACTGTGATATTGCTGATATACCAGTGATTCATGCACTCGACCAATGGTCGGTCAAATAAATCAGAAGATTATGTCATTTAGTTCATCAAATGTTATATTTCATGATGTAACAAATCACTCATGCATCAAGCAATAATGTGACCTCAAACCAAGTGTCAAGGCAGTAGAGAGTTCACTTCTCGTAGTAATTGCAATGCCACATCTGTTCAGAAGACAACAAGGAACAAGGTTAGGCCACTCAGCCCTTTAAGCACCACTTACCATTCAGTAAGATCATGACTGATGTGACTTTCATCTTCATCCTATCTTCGCATCGCCCTAGTAATCTCTCATCCCCTTGGTAATCAAGCATCTAATTATCACTGCCTTAAAAATGTTTGAAGATTCCGTATCCACTGCATGTTGTGGAAGAGAATTCAAAAGACTTGCAAACCTCTGAAAGAAAAAAACCTCTAGTGCAGTGTGATTTAAAGTTCATGAAAATTTGATTTTGATCATATTCTACTGTTGTTAGGCATCACTGTGAACTGTTTCTGAGAGCTTCATAAGAACACCTCTAACCCCTCAAACATCTTGAGCTATCTTATTATTCTGAGCTTTCTGTAGACAGATGTTCTAATTTTTTCAACAAGTTTGATCTCAGCAGTTTTATGCCAAGGGTTGTTTTAAGTTTGCTCATTTAATTCTGATCAATTGTTCTTCAGGACTCTTTCTATTCTATGCTTGTCTAGTAGGCTCTACACATTATAAATTAGGCATGAAAATGTGACAGTCAAGGATGGTGGTGTCCATGCATTGTTAGCACCACCCAATCTCACAAGGTCATGCATGGTTATTCAGTATCCAGCTAGCAACAATCTCAAAAGTCGCGGCAAGATTTTTCTCAAGTGCATCTGTCACCTATTCCTTCAGCACTCTTAATTGTATGTCTGAAAAAAAGGAATCGAGTGCTTGGTCTGGTAACAATGCAGGGAAAATCAGCATTCTGAAGGTAGAAAGGTTTGGGAATAGTTGCCATGATTCTAATTGTAGTCATATACTTATAAATATTCAAGTTCTTCCCTCTGGAAGTGCAGCACATTGGCCTCCTTTATATGGGGACTGGACATTCATTAACGGAACAGGAATGTCTTGCTACAATAGCACAAGTCCCTGGTAAGGCCACTCCTGCAATATTGTGTGCAGTGTTGGTCTGCTTATCTGAGGAAGGATGTTTTTACTATGGAGGGAACGCAGTAAAGGTTTAGATTATATTCCCTCCAGTATGGAAACAAGCCCTTCGGCCCAACAAGTCCACACCAACCCTCCAAAGAGTAACCCACCCAGACCCATTCCCCTACCCTATATTTATCCCTAACTCATGCACCTAACGCTATGGGCAATTTAGCATGGCCAATTCACCTGACCTGCACATCTTTGGATTGTGGGATGAAACCCACACAGACAGAGGGAGAATGCACAAACTCCACACGAACAGTCGCCCAAGGCAGGAATCAAACCGAGTCCCTGGCACTGTGAAGCAGCAGTACTAAGCACTGAGCTACCGTGCCATCCACTAGTTTACCAGATTGATTCCTGGGATGGCAGGACTGATGTATGAGGAGAGGCTGGATTAGTTAGAAATATATTTACTGGAGGTCAGAAATATGAGGGGAAACACATAGAAGCTTATAAAATTCCAACAGGACGGGACAAGGTATTTGCAGGAAGGATGTTTCTTATGGCAGAGGTACCCAGAACTAGGAGTCACAGTCTAAAGATATGGAGTAAACCATTTTGGACTGAGGAAAAATTTCTTCACTCAAGGAGTGGTGAGTCTGTGGAATTCTCGTCCACAGATGAAAATGTTGTGTGATATCATAACGAAGTTGGATATTGCACTGAAGGCGAAAGGAATCAAAGCAGCTAGGGGAAAAAGAGGAACAGGCAAATTGAGTTGGATGATCAGCCAAGGACAGAGTGAATAGCAGAGCAGTCCCAAAGGGCTGAATGGATTACTTCTGGATTTTCTATATCTCTACGTAAACCCAAAATCTAGAAATTCTATTCCAAACCAGAATGGGAGCCGGGGTGCAGTAGAAGTGGAACCCAGCTTAATTCCTAGCCCTCCCACCAGATTTATGTTCCAGAGATCTGCCCTTAAAGCCTTCAGAAATATGGTGCCGTGTCATGTTTTTCTATCACAATAATTTGACATGTCACTGCCTCATAACACACTGAAGCTCCTGAATATTAATCCAGACTGTCTTATCTCTTCTCTGTTACTGCTTATGAGCATTATTCTGTCATCTTCTTAACAAAACATTGTCTTGTTATTCATTTCAGACTGTGCTGTCATATATAAGAATAAGCAGATGTGTAATATTGATATTATATCCTTATTTGCTCTTGCAAAGTATCTTGACACTCCATGTGCCTTAATGGTGATCACAGTCACCTAACTTTAAAGACCTTCCTCCAGGATGTTTGGAATTATAAGACATTATTCTTATAGTAAAAGCAAAATGTTGTCATTGCTGGAAATCTGAAATAAACACAGAGAAACGCTGGAGAAAATCAGCAGATCTAGAGAGAGATGCAGGGTTAATATTTCAAGAATAACACAATTCTTTTTCACTTCTGTATTTCTCCAGAATTCTCTGTATTTGCTTCATACGTTCTTTTCCATGTTTACGTCAAGAAAAAGAGAGGAGAAGGATTAAGTAACTAGTTACCAAAGGAAGAACTCACAGTCCACACATCAGTCAAGAGTCAACTGAGTTTTCTGAATCTAAGCTACAAATGAGAAAGATTTAGTTTCAAAGATGTTATTAGTTATTCTGGCCACATGGTGTCTCCTTAATCATGCTGACATAGAGTATCAGAAACCTCTGACATTGACTCTGTAGAGGAGAAGGAGTGGCTGACCCTTTGTGGGAAATGTTTCGCACAATTTTAACATGCAGAATGTTTACCGTTGCTGTAAATGTTTATTTTCTCCTCAACAACTCATCATTTCTATAAAGCACAAGAGAATGTGGCTTCCATTTCTGAGGACTCCCTTCTAACACCTTGAAACTAACGTAGATCGATATTTGATGACTGGTACGAATGCAATGAGCCAAAGGACCTCTTTTCACACTGTGATTCTATGATATTGATGCTTCCTTCTTGGACAGGGTGTTAACTGCAGATCCTCATCTAATCTCAAACGTTTGTCTGCATAAGAACCTACATTTCACTGATCTAGTATGCTTGATGTTCCTTAGAATTTGGTCCTGTTTTCTCTATTTTAGTCAGAGTCGTAGAGATGTACAGCACAAAAACAACTCGTCCATGTTGACCCCTTTATTGGGAAGTCAGAGACAAATTGATGTTTGATTTCACCTTAGATTTTGCGATGGCTGTTCATGAAATTGGAACCATGATAGTGCAAACCATACATTTGTTAGTTTCAGGGTTGGAAATGGTGAATATCTGCAGTTGTCACACGAATGTTGCTTGCTGTTTATCAATCCATGCCTGCATGCTGTCCAAGTCTTCGAGCATGTTGGTATACCAAATATTCAGCTGTGTTTGTGATCCATACACATTTCCAACCATATCACAAAAAGCAGGGTTTACAGTTCACAAGAGCATTGCTCTGGAAAGATCTCAAAGAGCTGTGGAAAATTCAGTCATGGAGCAAATGATGAAAGCAAATCCACCCCATGTGTGAATGGCTCCACTAACCTTGAAAAGGCATGAAAATGTCTGAAGAAATCCTAAAGTCATTGATGCCTTTCTTTCTGAATGAATTAAACCTTTGCCAAGAATTATGAAATATCCCCTTCAAATGTCTGCATGGCACCTCTACCAAACCACATATACGCTATTTTCCAAATGCACTTTATTCAAACCTATCTTCATTCTTTTCAAACTGCCTTTACTTAATGTTAAACCAGAGATCTCACAAATACACTTTTCACCATCACAGTGCTTACACTCTCCTTACACTGTTCCTAGGCACTCTCCTCACACTGTTACTGTGCACTCTTCTTACACTGTTCAGGTGCACTCTCCATACACTGTTCCTGAGCACTCTCCTTACACTGTTCCTCTACACTGTCCTTACAATCTTCCTATACACTCTCCATACATATGCTGCTCCTGTGCACTCTCCTTACACTGTTCCTGTGCACTCTCCATACACAGTTCCTGTGTACTCTCCATACACTGTTCCAGGGCAGACTCCTGATAGCGTTCCTGTGCAGTCTCCTTACACTGTTCCTGTGCACTCTACTTCCACTGTTCCTGTCCACTCTTCTCACACTGTTCCTGCGCACTCTCCATACACTGTTCTTTGCACTCTCCTTGCACAGTTGTTGTGCAGTCTTCTTACACTGTCCCTGTGCACTCTCCTCACACAATTCCTGTGCACTCTCCTTACACTCTTCCTGTGCACTCTTCTTACACTGTTCCTGAGCAGTCTCCTTGCACTGTTCCTGTGCAATCTCCTTACACTGTTCCTGTGCAGTCTCCTTACACTGTTCCTGTGCACTCTCCTCACACAATTCCTGTGCACTCTCCTTACATTCTTCCTGTCCTCTCTTCTTACACTGTTCCTGTGCACTCTCCATACACTGTTCCTGTGCACTCTCCTCACACTGTTCCTGTGCACTCTCCTTACACTGTTCCTGTGCACTCTACTTACACTGTTCCTGAGCAGTCTCCTTGCACTGTTCCTGTGCACTCTCCATACACTGCTCCTGTGCAGTCTCCTTACACTGTTCCTGTGCACTCTCCTTGCACTGTTCCTGTGCAGTCTCCTTACACTGTTCCTGTGCACTCTCCTTGCACTGTTCCTGTGAAGTCTCCATACACTGTTCCTGTGCACTCTCCATACACTGTTCCTGTGCACTCTCCTTACACTGTTTCTGTGCACTCTTCTTACACTGTTCCTGTGCACTCTTCTTACACTGTTCTTTGCACTCTTCTTACAATGTTCCTGTGCACTCTCCTTGCACTGTTCCTGTGCAGTCTCCTTACACTGTTCTTGGGCAGTCTTCATACACTGTTCCTGTGCGCCCACTATACACTGTTCCTGTGCACTCTACTTACACTATTCCTGTGCAGACTCAATACACTGTTCCTGTGCACTCTCCATACACAGTTCCTGAGCACTGTCCATACACTGTTCCTGGGCAGACTCCTGACAGCGTTCCTGTGCAGCCTCCTTACACTGTTCCTGTGCACTCACCTTCCACTGTTCCTGTGCAGACTCATTACACTGTTCCTATACAGTCTCTTTACACTGTTCCTCTGCACTCTCCATACACTGTTCCTGTGCAGTCTCCTTCCACTGTTCCTGTGCACTCTCCATGCACTGTTCCTGTGCACTGTCCTTACACTGATCCTGTACACACTCCTTACACTCTTCCTATGCACTCACCATACACTGTTCCTGTGCAGTCTCTTTAAACTGTTCATGTGCAGTCTCCTTACATTGTTCCTGTGCACTCTCCGAACACTGTTACTGTGCACTCTCCTCACACTGTTCCTGTGCAGTTTTCTTACACTGTTCCTGTGCACTCTCCGTACACTGCTCCTGTGCACTCTCCTTACTCTGTTCCTGTGCAGTCTCCTTACACTGTTCCTGTGCACTCTCCATACATTTTTCCTCTGCACTCCCCTTATACTGTTCCTGTGCAGCCTTCTTACTCTGTTCATGTGCAGTCTCCTTACACTGTTCCTGTGCACTCTCCATACATTTTTCCTCTGCACTCCCCTTATACTGTTCCTGTGCACTCTCTATACATTGTTCCTATGCAGTCTCCATACGCAATTCCTGTGCAGTCTCTATACAATGTTCCTGTGCACTCTCCTCACACTGTTCCTGTGCAGTCAACTTACTCTATTTCTGTGCAGTCTCCATACACTGTTCCGTTGCTGTCTACATATGCTGCTCCTGTGTACTCGCCTTATACTATTCCTGTGCACTCACTATACACAATTCCTGTGCACTCTCCAAACACTGTTCCTGTGCAGTCTCCATACACGGTTCCTGTGCAGCCTCCTTACACTGTTACTGTGCACTCTTCTCACACTGTTCCTGTGCACTCTCCTCACACTGTTCCTGTGCACTCTGTGTACACTGCTCCGGTGCACTCTCCTTACAATGTACCTGTGCAGTCTCCCTACACTTTTCTTGTGCAGTCTCCATACACTGTTCCTGTGCAGTCACCTTAAACTGTTCCTGTGCAGTCTCCTTAAACTGTTCCTGTGCACTCTCCTCACACTGTTACTGTGCACTCTCCTCACACTGTTCCTGTGCAGTCTCCTTACACTGTTCCTGTGCACTCTCCTCACACTGTTCCTGTGCACTCTCCGTACTCTGTTCCTGTGCAGCCTCCATACACTGTTCCTGTGCAGTCTCCTTACACTGTTCCTGTGCACTCTCCGTACTCTTTTCCTGTGCAGCCTCCATACACTGTTCCTGTGCTGTCTCCTTACACTGTTCCTGTGCACTCTCCATCCATTTTTCCTCTGCACTCCCCTTATAATGTTCCTGTGCACTCTCTATACATTGTTCCTGTGCAGTCTCCATACACAATTCCTGTGCAGTCTCTATACACTGTTCCTGTGCACTCTCCTCACACTGTTCCTGTGCAGTCAACTTACTCTATTTCTGTGCAGTCTCCATACACTGTTCCGTTGCTGTCTACATATGCTGCTCCTGTGTACTCGCCTTATACTATTCCTATGCACTCACTATACACAATTCCTGTGCACTCTCCAAACACTGTTCCTGTGCACTCTCCTTACACTGTTCCTGTGCAGTCTCCATACACGGTTCCTGTGCAGTCTCCATACACGGTTCCTGTGCAGCCTCCTTACACTGTTACTGTGCACTCTTCTCACGCTGTTCCTGTGCACTCTCCTCACACTGTTCCTGTGCACTCTGTGTACACTGCTCCTGTGCACTCTACTTACAATGTTCCTGTGCATTCTCCTTACACTTTTGCTGTGTACTCACACTATATACAATTCCTGTGCACTCTCGACACACTGTTCCTGTGCAGTCTCCATGCACTCTTCCTCTGCAGTCTCCCTGCACTGTTCCTTTGCTGTCTACATATGCAGTTCCTGTGCACTCTCCTCACACTTTTCACGTGCACTCTGTGTACACTGCTCCTGTGCACTCGCCTTACACAATTCCTGTGCACTCTCCTTACACTGTTACTGTGCACTCTTCTCACACTGTTCCTGTGCACTCTCCTTACAATGTACCTGTGCACTCTCCCTACACTTTTCCTGTGCAGTCTCCATACACTGTTCCTGTGCAGTCTCCTTAAACTGTTCCTGTGCAGTCTCCTTAAACTGTTCCTGTGCACTCTCCTCACACTGTTACTGCGCACTCTCCTCACACTGTTCCTGTGCAGTCTCCTTACACTGTTCCTGTGCACTCTCCTCACACTGTTCCTGTGCACTCTCCTCACACTGTTCGTGTGCACTCTGTGTACACTGCTCCTGTGCACTCTACTTACAATGTTCCTGTGCATTCTCCTTACACTTTTGTTGTGCACTCTCACTATACACAATTCCTGTGCACTCTCTATACACTGTTCCTGTGCAGTCTCCATGCACTCTTTCTCTGCAGTCTCCCTACACTGTTCCTTTGCTCTCTACATATGCTGTTCCTGTGCACTCTCCTCACACTTTCCCCGTCCACTCTGTGTACACTGCTCCTGTGCACTTGCCTTACACAATTCCTGTGCACTCATATACACAATTCCTGTGCACTCTCCTTACACTGTTCCTGTGCAGTCTCCTTACACAGTTCCTGTGCACTCTCCTCACACTGTTCCTATGGAGTCTCCTAACACTGTTCCTGTGCACTCTCCATACATGGTTCTTGTGCACTCTCCATACACTTTTCCTGTGCAGTCTCCATACACAATTCCTGTGCAATCTCTATGCAACATTCCTGTGCATTCTCCATACACTATTCCTGTGCAATCTCTATGCACTGTTCCTGTGCACTCTCCTTGCACAGTTCCTGAGCAGTCTCCTTACACTGTTCCTGTGCAATCTCCTTACACTGTTCCTGTGCACTCTCCTTACACTTTTCCTGTGCACTCTCCATACACTATTCCTGTGCAGCCTCCTTACACTTTTCCTGTGCACTCTTCTTACACTGTTCCTGTGCACTCTCCATACACTGTTCGTTGCACTCTCCTTACAATGTTCCTGTGCACTCTCCTTGCACAGTTCCTGTGCAGTCTCCATACGCTGTTCCTGTGCACTCTCCTTACACTTTTCCTGTGCAGTCTCCTTACACCTTTCCGGTGCAGTCTCCTTACACTGTTCCTGTGCACTCTACTTACACGGATCCTGTGCTCCCTCCTACTCTGTTCCTGTGCACTCTCCTCACACTGTTCCTGTGCAGTCTCCTCACACTGTTCCTGTGCACTCTCCTTAGACTGTTCCTCTCCACTCTCCATACAATGTTCTTGTGCACTCTCAAACACTGTTCCTCTGCACTCTCCATACAATCTTCCTGTGCAGTCTCCTATTATTTTTCTGGGCACTCTCCTTACACTGTTCCTGTGCAGTCTCCTAACGCTGTTCCTGTGCACTCTCCGTACACTGTTCCTGTGCACTCTCTATACACTGTTCCTGTGCAGTCTCCTTACACTGTTCCTGTGCAATCACCTTACACTATTCCTGTGCACTCACTATACACTGTTCCTGTGCAGTCTCCTTACACTGTTCCTGTGCACTCTACTTACACTGTTCCTGAGCAGTCTCCTTACACTGTTCCTGTGCAGTCTCCATACACTGTTCCTGTGCTCGCTCCATACACTGTTCCTGTGCAGTCTCCTTACACTGTTCCTGTGCCATCTCCTAACGCTGTTCCTGTGCACTCTCTATACACTGTTCCTGTGCAGTCTCCTTACACTGTTCCTGTGCAATCACCTTACACTATTCCTGTGCACTCTCCTAACGCTGTTCCTGTGCATTTTCTATACACTGTTCCTGTGCACTCTCCACACACTGTTCCTGTGCACTCTCCATACACTACTCCTGTGCAATCTCTATACACTGTTCCTGTGCTCTCTCCTTACACAGTTCTGGAGCAGTCCCCTTACACTGTTCCTGTACAATCTCCTTACACTGTCCCTGTGCACTCTCCTTGTACTATTCCAGTGCAGTCTCCTTACACTTTTCCTGTGCACTCTTCTTACACTGTTCCTGTGCACTCTACTTACACTATTCCTGTGCAGACTCATTGCAATGTTCCTATGCAGTCTCTTTACACTGTTCCTGTGCACTCTCCATACAATGTTCCTGTGCACTCTCCATACAATGTTCCTGTGCAGTCTACTTCCACTGTTACTGTGCACTCTCCTTACACAGTTCATGTGCAATCTCCTTACACTGTCCGTGTGCACTCTCCTCACACTGTTCCTATGCATTCTCCGTACATTGTTCCTGTGCACTCTCCCTACACTTTTCCTGTGCACTCTCCTTATACTATTCCTGTGCAGCCTCCTTACACTTTTCCTGTGCACTCTCCATACACTGTTCGTTGCACTCTCCTTATAATGTTCCTGTGCACTCTCCTTGCACAGTTCCTGTGCAGTCTCCATACGCTGTTCCTGTGCACTCTCCTTAGACTGTTCCTCTCCACTCTCCATACAATGTTCTTGTGCACTCTCACTGTTCCTCTGCACTCTCCATACAATCTTCCTGTGCAGTCTCCTAATACTTTTCCTGGGCACTCTCCTTACACTGTTTCTGTGGACTCTACTTACACTGTTCCTGAGCAGTCTCCTTACACTGTTCCTGTGCAGTCTCCTTACACTGTTCCTGTGCAGTCTCCATACACTATTCCTGTGCATTTTCTATACACTGTTGCTGTGCTCGCTCCATACACTGTTCCTGTGCAGTCTCCATACACAATTCCTGTTCAATCTCTATACACTGTTCCTGTGCAGTCTCCTTACACTGTTCCTGTGCACTCTCCATGCACTGTTCCTGTGCCATCTCCTTACACTGTTCCTGTGCAGTCTCCTAACGCTGTTCCTGTGCACTCTCTATTCACTGTTCCTGTGCAGTTTCCATGCACTGTTCCTGTGCACTCTCCTTACACTGTTCCTGTGCAGTCTCCTAACGCTGTTCCTGTGCACTCTCCATACACTGTTCCTGTGCACTCTCTATACACTGTTCCTGTGCAGTCTCCTTACACTGTTCCTGTGCAATCACCTTACACTATTCCTGTGCAATCACCTTACACTATTCCTGTGCAATCACCTTACACTATTCCTGTGCACTCACTATACACTGTTCCTGTGCAGTCTCCTTACACTGTTCCTGTGCACTCTCTATACACTGTTCCTGTGCAGTCTCCATACACTCTTCCTGTGCACTCTCTATACACTGTTCCTGTGCAGTCTCCTAACGCTGTTCCTGTGCATTTTCTATACACTGTTCCTGTGCACTCTCCACACACTGTTCCTGTGCACTCTCCATACACTACTCCTGTGCAATCTCTATACACTGTTCCTGTGCTCTCTCCTTACACAGTTCTGGAGCAGTCTCCTTACACTGTTCCTGTACAATCTCCTTACACTGCCCCTTGCACTCTCCTTGCACTATTCGTGTGCAGTCTCCTTACACTTTTCCTGTGCACTCTTCTTACACTGTTCCTGTGCACTCTACTTACACTATTCCTGTGCAGACTCATTGCAATGTTCCTATGCAGTCTCTTTACACTGTTCCTGTGCACTCTCCATACAATGTTCCTGTGCACTCTCCATACAATGTTCCTGTGCAGTCTACTTCCACTGTTACTGTGCACTCTCCTTACACAGTTCATGTGCAATCTCCTTACACTGTCCGTGTGCACTCTCCTCACACTGTTCCTGTGCATTCTCCTTACACTGTTCCTGTGCACTCTCCTTATACTGTTCCTTTGCACTCGCCTTACACTGTTCCTGTGCACTCTTCTTACACTGTTCCTGCGCACTCTCCATACATTGTTCTTCGCAGTCTTCTTACAATGTTCCTGTGCACTCTCCTTTCACTGTTCCTATGCAATCACCTTAAACTATTCCTGTGCACTCACTATATACTGTTGGTGTGCAGTCTCCTTACACTGTTCCTGTGCAGTCTCCTTACACTGTTCCTGTGCACTCTCTATACACTGTTCCTGTGCAGTCTCCATACACTCTTCCTGTGCACTCTCTATACACTGTTCCTGTGCAGTCTCCTAACGCTGTTCCTGTGCATTTTCTATACACTGTTCCTGTGCACTCTCCACACACTGTTCCTGTGCACTCTCCATACACTACTCCTGTGCAATCTCTATACACTGTTCCTGTGCTCTCTCCTTACACAGTTCTGGAGCAGTCTCCTTACACTGTTCCTGTACAATCTCCTTACACTGCCCCTTGCACTCTCCTTGCACTATTCGTGTGCAGTCTCCTTACACTTTTCCTGTGCACTCTTCTTACACTGTTCCTGTGCACTCTACTTACACTATTCCTGTGCAGACTCATTGCAATGTTCCTATGCAGTCTCTTTACACTGTTCCTGTGCACTCTCCATACAATGTTCCTGTGCACTCTCCATACAATGTTCCTGTGCAGTCTACTTCCACTGTTACTGTGCACTCTCCTTACACAGTTCATGTGCAATCTCCTTACACTGTCCGTGTGCACTCTCCTCACACTGTTCCTGTGCATTCTCCTTACACTGTTCCTGTGCACTCTCCTTATACTGTTCCTTTGCACTCGCCTTACACTGTTCCTGTGCACTCTTCTTACACTGTTCCTGCGCACTCTCCATACATTGTTCTTCGCAGTCTTCTTACAATGTTCCTGTGCACTCTCCTTTCACTGTTCCTATGCAATCACCTTAAACTATTCCTGTGCACTCACTATATACTGTTGGTGTGCAGTCTCCTTACACTGTTCCTGTGCAGTCTCCTTACACTGTTCCTGTGCACTCTCCATACACTGTTCCTGTGCACTCTCCATACACTGTTCCTGTGCAGTCTCCTTACACTGTTCCTGTGAAGTCTCCTAACGCTGTTCCTGTGCACCCTCTATTCACTGTTCCTGTGCAGTCTCCAAACACTATTCCTGTGCATTTTCTATACACTATTCCTGTGCATTTTCTATACACTGGTCCTATGCTCGTTCCATACACTGTTCATGTGCAGTCTCCATACACAATTCCTGTGCAATCTCTATAAACTGTTCCTATGCAGTCTCCTTACACTGTTCCTGTGCAGTCTCCTTACACTGTTCCTGCGCACTCTCCATACACTGTTCCTGCGCACTCTCCATACACTGTTCCTGTGCTGTCTCCTTCCATTGTTCCTGTGCAGTCTCCTAACGCTGTTCCTGTGCACTCTCTATTCACTGTTCCTGTGCAGTCTCCATACACTGTTCCTGTGCCATCTCCTTACACTGTTCCTGTGCAGTCCCCTAACACTGTTCCTGTGCACTCTCCATACACTGTTCCTGTGCACTCTCTACACACTGTTCCTGTGCAGTCTGCTTACACTGTTCCTGTGCACTCTCCATACCCAGTTCCTGTGCAGTCTCCTTACACTGTTCCTGTGCACTCTACTTACACTATTCCTGTGCAGACTCATTACACTGTTCCTATGCAGTCTCTTTACACTGTTCCTGTGCACTCTCCATACAATGTTCCTGTGCAGTCTCCATACACTGTTCCTGTGCAATCTGCTTACACTGTTCCTGTGCACTCTCCATGCATTGTTCCTGTGCACTCTCCTTACACAGATCCTGTACACACTCCTTACACTCTTCCTATGCACTCACCACACACTGTTCCTGTGCACTCTCCTCACACGGTTTCTGTGCACTCTCATCATTCTGTTCCTGTCAATCTGTATACACTGTTCCTGTGCACTCTCTGTACATTGTTCCTGTGCTCTCTCCTCACACTGTTCCTGTGCATCTGTGTACACTGCTCCTGTGCAATCACCTTACACTATTCCTGTGCACTCATTATACACTGTTCCTGTGCACTCTCCTTACACTGTTCCTGTGCTCTCTCCATACTCTATTCCTGTGCACTCTCCTCACACTGTTCCTGTGCAGTCTACTGACACTGTTCCTTTGCTGTCTACATATGCAGTTCCTGTGCACTCTCCTCACAGTTTTCCCATGCACTCTGTGTACACTGCTCCTGTGCACTCGCCTTACACTGTTCCTGTGCACTCGCCTTACACTGTTCCTGTACAGTCTCCTTACATTTTTCCTGTGCAGTCTCCATACACTGTTCCTGTGCACTCTCCTTACACTTTTCCTGTGCAGTCTCCTTACACTTTTCCTGTGCAGTCTCCTTACACTGTTCCTGTGCACTCTCCTCACACTGTTCCTGTGCACTCTCCTTATACTGTTCCTGTGCACTTTTCATGCTCGGGTCCTGTGCACTCTGCAAACGCTGTTCCTCTGCACTCTCCTTACAATGTTCCTGTGTATTCTCCAAACGCTGAACCTCTGCACTCTCCTTACAATCTTCCTGAGCAGTCTCCTTACACTGTTCCTGTGCACTCTCCTTATACTGTTCGTGTCCACTCTTCATACTTGGGTCCTGTGCACTCTCCTTACATTGTTCCTGTGCAATCTCCTTACACTGTCCATGTGCACTCTACTCACACTGTTCCGGTGCACTCTCCTTACACTGTTCCTGTGCAATCTCCTTACACTGTCCGTGTGCACTCGCCTCACACTGTTCCTGTGCACTCTCCTTACACTGTTCCTGTGCACTCTTCTTACACTGTTCCTGCGCACTCTCCTTACACTGTTCCTGTGCACCCTCCTTACAATGTTCCCGTGCACACGCCGTACACTGTTCCTGTGCACTCTCCTTACACTGTTGCTGTGCACTCTGCTTACACTGTTCCTGTGCAGTCTCCATACACTGTTCCTGTGCACTCTGCATACACGGATCCTGTGCTCTCTCCTTTCACTGTTCCTGTGCACTGTACTTACACTGTTCCTGAGCAGTCTCCTTGCACTGTTCCTGTGCAGTCTCCTTACACTGTTCCTGTGCACTCTTCATACACTGTTCCTGTGCAGTCTCTATACACTGTTCCTGTGCAGTCTCCTAACGCTGTTCCTGTGCATTTTCTATACACTGTTCCTGTGCACTCTCCACACACTGTTCCTGTGCACTCTCCATACACTATTCCTGTGCAATCTCTATACACTGTTCCTGTGCACTCTCCTTACACAGTTCCGGAGCAGTCTCCTTACACTGTTCCTGTACAATCTCCTTAAACTGTCCCTGTGCACTCTCCTTGCACTATTCCTGTGCAGTCTCCTTACACTTTTCCTGTGCACTCTTCTTACACTGTTCCTGCGCACTCTCCATACACTTTTCATTGCACTCTCCTTACAATGTTCCTGTGCACTCTCCTTGCACAGTTCCTGTGCAGTCTCCATACTCTATTCCTTGACACTATCCTTACACTTTTCCTGTGCAGTCTCCTTACACTGTTCCTGTGCACTCTACTTACACGGATCCTGTGCTCTCTCCTACACTGTTCCTGTACACTCTACTTACACTGTTCCTGAGCAGTCACCTTGCACTGTTCCTGTGCAGTGTCCTTACACTGTTCCTGTGCACTCTCCTTAGACTGTTCCTCTGCACTCTCCTTACAATCTTCCTGTGCACTCTTCTTACACTGTTCCTGAGCAGTCTCCTTCCATTGTTCCTGTGCAGTCTCTATTCACTGTTCCTGTGCACTCTCTATACACTGTTCCTGTGCTCTCTCCATACACTATTCCTGTGCATTTTCTATACACTGTTCCTATGCTCGTTCCATACACTGTTCCTGTGCAGTCTCCATGCACAATTCCTGTGCAATCTCTATAAACTGTTCCTGTGCAGTCTCCTTACACTGTTCCTGTGCACTCTCCATGCACTGTTCCTGTGCACTCTCCATACACTGTTCCTGTGCTGTCTCCTTCCATTGTTCCTGTGCAGTCTCCTAACACTGTTCCTGTGCACTCTCTATTCACTGTTCCTGTGCAGTCTCCTAACGCTGTTCCTGTGCACTCTCCATACACTGTTCCTGTGCACTCTCTATACACTGTTCCTGTGCAGTCTGCTTACACTGTTTCTGTGCACTCTCCATACGCAGTTCCTGTGCAGTCTCCTTACACTGTTCCTGTGCACTCTCCTTCCATTGTTTCTGTCCACTCTGCTTACACTGTTCCTGAGCAGTCACCTTGCACTGTTCCTGTGCAGTGTCCTTACACTGTTCCTGTGCACTCTCCTTAGACTGTTCCTCTGCACTCTCCTTACAATCTTCCTGTGCACTCTTCTTACACTGTTCCTGAGCAGTCTCCTTGCACTATTCCTGTGCAGTCTCCTTCCATTGTTCCTGTGCAGTCTCTATTCACTGTTCCTGTGCACTCTCTATACACTGTTCCTGTGCTCTCTCCATACACTATTCCTGTGCATTTTCTATACACTGTTCCTATGCTCGTTCCATACACTGTTCCTGTGCAGTCTCCATACACAATTCCTGTGCAATCTCTATAAACTGTTCCTGTGCAGTCTCCTTACACTGTTCCTGTGCACTCTCCATGCACTGTTCCTATGCAGTCTCCTTACACTGTTCCTGCGCACTCTCCATACACTGTTCCTGTGCACTCTCCATACACTGTTCCTGTGCTGTCTCCTTCCATTGTTCCTGTGCAGTCTCCTAACGCTGTTCCTGTGCGCTCTCTATTCACTGTTTCTGTGCAGTCTCCATACACTGTTCCTGTGCAGACTCATTACACTGTTCCTATGCAGTCTCTTTACACTGTTCCTGTGCAGTCTCCATACACTGTTCCTGTGCAATCTGCTTACACTGTTCCTGTGCACTCTCCTTGCATTGTTCCTGTGCACTCTCCTTACACTGATCCTGTACACACTCCTTACACTCTTCCTATGCACTCACCATACACTGTTCCTGTGCACTCTCCTCACACGGTTTCTGTGCACTCTCATCAGTCTGTTCCTGTCAACTCTGTATACACTGTTCCTGTGCACTCTCTGTACATTGTTCCTGTGCTCTCTCCTCACACTGTTCCTGTGCATCTGTGTACACTGCTCCTGTGCAATCACCTTACACTATTCCTGTGCACTCATTATACACTGTTCCTGTGCACTCTCCTTACACTGTTCCTGTGCTCTCTCCATACACTATTCCTGTGCACTCTCCTCACACTGTTCCTGTGCAGTCTACTGACACTGTTCCTTTGCTGTCTACATATGCAGTTCCTGTGCACTCTCCTCACAGTTTTCCCGTGCACTCTGTGTACACTGCTCCTGTGCACTCGCCTTACACTGTTCCTGTACAGTCTCCTTACATTTTTCCTGTGCAGTCTCCATATACTGTTCCTGTGCAGTCTCCATACACTTTTCCTGTGCAGTCTCCTTACACTTTTCCTGTGCACTCTCCTTACACTGTTCCTGTGCACTCTCCTCACACTGTTCCTGTGCACTCTCCTTATACTGTTCCTGTGCACTTTTCATACACGGTTCCTGTGCACTCTGCAAACGCTGTTCCTCTGCATTCTCCTTACAATGTTCCTGTGCACTCTCCACACACTATTCCTGTGCAATCTCCTTACAATCTTCCTGTGCAGTCTCCTTACACTGTTCCTGTACACTCTCCTTATACTGTTCGTGTGCACTCTTCATACTTGGGACCTGTGCACTCTCCTTACACTGTTCATGTGCAATCTCCTTACACTGTCCGTGTGCACTCTCCTCACACTGTTCCTATGCATTCTCCTTACACTGCTCCTGTGCACTCTCCTTACATTTTTCCTGTGCACTCTCCTTACACTATTCCTGTGCAGCCTCCTTACACTTTTCCTGTGCACTCTCCATACACTGTTCGTTGCACTCTCCTTACAATGTTCCTGTGCACTCTCCTTGCACAGTTCCTGTGCAGTCTCCATACGCTGTTCCTGTGCAGTCTCCTTACACTTTTCCTGTGCAGTCTCCTTACACCTTTCCTGTGCAGTCTCCTTACACTGTTCCTGTGCACTCTACTTACACGGATCCTGTGCTCCCTCCTACACTGTTCCTGTGCACTCTCCATACACGGATCCTGTGCTCTCTCCTTACACTGTTCCTGTGCACTGTACTTACACTGTTCCTGAGCAGTCTCCTCACACTGTTCCTGTGCACTCTCCTTAGACTGTTCCTCTCCACTCTCCATACAATGTTCTTGTGCACTCTCAAACACTGTTCCTCTGCACTCTCCATACAATCTTCCTGTGCAGTCTCCTAATACTTTTCCTGGGCATTCTCCTTACACTGTTCCTGTGCACTCTCCATTCACGGATCCTGTGCTCTCTCCTTACACTGTTCCTGTGCACTCTCCTTACACTGTTCCTGTGCACTCTCCATACACGGATCCTGTGCTCTCTCCTTACACTGTTCCTGTGCACTCTACTTACACTGTTCCTGTGCCGTCTCCTTACACTGTTCCTGTGCAGTCTCCTAACGCTGTTCTTGTGCACTCTCTATTCACTGTTCCTGTGCAGTCTCCATACACTATTCCTGTGCATTTTCTATACACTGTTGCTGTGCTCGCTCCATACACTGTTCCTGTGCAGTCTGGATACACAATTCCTGTGCAATCTCTATACACTGTTCCTGTGCAGTCTCCTTACACTGTTCCTGTGCACTCTCCATGCACTGTTCCTGTGCCATCTCCTTACACTGTTCCTGTGCAGTCTCCTAACGCTGTTCCTGTGCACTCTCTATTCACTGTTCCTGTGCAGTATCCATGCACTGTTCCTGTGCACTCTCCTTACACTGTTCCTGTGCAGTCTCCTTGCACTGTTCCTGTGCAGTCTCCTTCCATTGTTTCTGTGCACTCTCTATACACTGTTCCTGTGCAGTCTCCTTACACTGTTCCTGTGCAATCACCTTACACTATTCCTGTGCAATCACCTTAAACTATTCCTGTGCACTCACTATACACTGTTCCTGTGCAGTCTCCTTACACTGTTCCTGTGCAGTCTCCTTACACTGTTCCTGTGCACTCTCCATACACTGTTCCTGTGCACTCTCTATACACTGTTCCTGTGCAGTCTCCTAACGCTGTTCCTGTGCATTTTCTATACACTGTTCCTGTGCACTCTCCACACACTGTTCCTGTGCACTCTCCACACACTATTCCTGTGCAATCTCTATACACTGTTCCTGTGCTCTCTCCTTACACAGTTCTGGAGCAGTCTCCTTACACTGTTCCTGTACAATCTCCTTACACTGTCCCTGTGCACTCTCCTTGCACTATTCGTGTGCAGTCTCCTTACACTTTTCCTGTGCACTCTTCTTACACTGTTCCTGTGCACTCTACTTACACTATTCCTGTGCAGACTCATTGCAATGTTCCTATGCAGTCTCTTTACACTGTTCCTGTGCACTCTCCATACAATGTTCCTGTGCACTCTCCATACAACGTTCCTGTGCAGTCTACTTCCACTGTTACTGTGCACTCTCCTTACACAGTTCATGTGCAATCTCTTTACACTGTCCGTGTGCACTCTCCTCACACTGTTCCTGTGCACTCTCCTTCCACTGTTCCTGTGCACTCTTCTTACACTGTTCCTGTGCACTCTACTTACACGGATCCTGTGCTCCCTCCTACACTGTTCCTGTGCACTCTCCATACACGGATCCTGTGCTCTCTCCTTACACTGTTCCTGTGCACTGTACTTACACTGTTCCTGAGCAGTCTCCTCATACTGTTCCTGTGCACTCTCCTTAGACTGTTCCTCTCCACTCTCCATACAATGTTCTTGTGCACTCTCAAACACTGTTCCTCTGCACTCTCCATACAATCTTCCTGTGCAGTCTCCTAATACTTTTCCTGGGCATTCTCCTTACACTGTTCCTGTGCACTCTCCATACACGGATCCTGTGCTCTCTCCTTACACTGTTCCTGTGCACTCTCCTTACACTGTTCCTGTGCACTCTCCATACACGGATCCTGTGCTCTCTCCTTACACTGTTTCTGTGCACTCTACTTACACTGTTCCTGTGCCGTCTCCTTACACTGTTCCTGTGCAGTCTCCTAACGCTGTTCTTGTGCACTCTCTATTCACTGTTCCTGTGCAGTCTCCATACACTATTCCTGTGCTTTTTCTATACACTGTTGCTGTGCTCGCTCCATACACTGTTCCTGTGCAGTCTGGATACACAATTCCTGTGCAATCTCTATACACTGTTCCTGTGCAGTCTCCTTACACTGTTCCTGTGCACTCTCCATGCACTGTTCCTGTGCCATCTCCTTACACTGTTCCTGTGCAGTCTCCTAACGCTGTTCCTGTGCACTCTCTATTCACTGTTCCTGTGCAGTATCCATGCACTGTTCCTGTGCAGTCTCCTTACACTGTTCCTGTGCAGTCTCCTTGCACTGTTCCTGTGCAGTCTCCTTGCACTGTTCCTGTGCAGTCTCCTTCCATTGTTCCTGTGCACTCTCTATACACTGTTCCTGTGCAGTCTCCTTACACTGTTCCTGTGCAATCACCTTACACTATTCCTGTGCAATCACCTTAAACTATTCCTGTGCACTCACTATACACTGTTCCTGTGCAGTCTCCTTACACTGTTCCTGTGCAGTCTCCTTACACTGTTCCTGTGCACTCTCCATACACTGTTCCTGTGCACTCTCTATACACTGTTCCTGTGCAGTCTCCTAACGCTGTTCCTGTGCATTTTCTATACACTGTTCCTGTGCACTCTCCACACACTGTTCCTGTGCACTCTCCACACACTATTCCTGTGCAATCTCTATACACTGTTCCTGTGCTCTCTCCTTACACAGTTCTGGAGCAGTCTCCTTACACTGTTCCTGTACAATCTCCTTACACTGTCCCTGTGCACTCTCCTTGCACTATTCGTGTGCAGTCTCCTTACACTTTTCCTGTGCACTCTTCTTACACTGTTCCTGTGCATTCTACTTACACTATTCCTGTGCAGACTCATTGCAATGTTCCTATGCAGTCTCTTTACACTGTTCCTGTGCACTCTCCATACAATGTTCCTGTGCACTCTCCATACAATGTTCCTGTGCAGTCTACTTCCACTGTTACTGTGCACTCTCCTTACACAGTTCATGTGCAATCTCCTTACACTGTCCGTGTGCACTCTCCTCACACTGTTCCTGTGCACTCTCCTTATACTGTTCCTTTGCACTCGCCTTACACTGTTCCTGTGCAATCTTCTTACACTGTTCCTGCGCACTCTCCATACATTGTTCTTCGCAGTCTTCTTACAATGTTCCTGTGCACTCTCCTTTCACTGTTCCTATGCAATCACCTTAAACTAATCCTGTGCACTCACTATATACTGTTGGTGTGCAGTCTCCATACACTGTTCCTGTGCAGTCTCCTTACACTGTTCCTGTGCACTCTCCATACACTGTTCCTGTGCAGTCTCCTTACACTGTTCCTGTGCAGTCTCCTAACGCTGTGCCTGTGCAGTCTCCATACACTATTCCTGTGCATTTTCTATACACTGTTCCTATGCTCGTTCCATACACTGTTCATGTGCAGTCTCCATACACAATTCCTGTGCAATCACTATAAACTGTTCCTGTGCAGTCTCCTTACACTGTTCCTGTGCACTCTCCATGCACTGTTCCTATGCAGTCTCCTTACACTGTTCCTGCGCACTCTCCATACACTGTTCCTGTGCACTCTCCATACACTGTTCCTGTGCACTCTCTATTCACTGTTCCTGTGCAGTCTCCTAACGCTGTTCCTGTGCGCTCTCTATTCACTGTTCCTGTGCAGTCTCCATACACTGTTCCTGTGCCGTCTCCTTACACTGTTCCTGTGCAGTCCCCTAACGCTGTTCCTGTGCACTCTCCATACACTGTTCCTGTGCACTCTCTATACACTGTTCCTGTGCAGTCTGCTTACACTGTTTCTGTGCACTCTCCATACCCAGTTCCTGTGCAGTCTCCTTACACTGTTCCTGTGCACTCTCCTTCCATTGTTTCTGTCCACTCTGCTTACACTGTTCCTGTGCACTCTACTTACACTATTCCTGTGCAGACTCATTACACTGTTCCTGTGCACTCTCCATACAATGTTCCTGTGCAGTCTCCATACACTGTTCCTGTGCAATCTGCTTACACTGTTCCTGTGCACTCTCCATGCATTGTTCCTGTGCACGCTCCTTACACAGATCCTGTACACACTCCTTACACTCTTCCTATGCACTCACCACACACTGTTCCTGTGCACTCTCCTCACACGGTTTCTGTGCACTCTCATCAGTCTGTTCCTGTCAACTCTGTATACACTGTTCCTGTGCACTCTCTGTACATTGTTCCTGTGCTCTCTCCTCACACTGTTCCTGTGCATCTGTGTACACTGCTCCTGTGCAATCACCTTACACTATTCCTGTGCACTCATTATACACTGTTCCTGTGCACTCTCCTTACACTGTTCCTGTGCTCTCTCCATACACTATTCCTGTGCACTCTCCTCACACTGTTCCTGTGCAGTCTACTGACACTGTTCCTTTGCTGTCTACATATGCAGTTCCTGTGCACTCTCCTCACAGTTTTCCCGTGCACTCTGTGTACACTGCTCCTGTGCACTCGCCTTACACTGTTCCTGTGCACTCGCCTTACACTGTTCCTGTACAGTCTCCTTACATTTTTCCTGTGCAGTCTCCATACACTGTTCCTGTGCACTCTCCTTACACTTTTCCCGTGCAGTCTCCTTACACTTTTCCTGTGCAGTCTCCTTACACTGTTCCTGTGCACTCTCCTCACACTGTTCCTGTGCACTCTTCTTATACTGTTCCTGTGCACTTTTCATACACGGGTCCTGTGCACTCTGCAAACGCTGTTCCTCTGCACTCTCCTTACAATGTTCCTGTGCACTCTCCAAACGCTGAACCTCTGCACTCTCCTTACAATCTTCCTGAGCAGTCTCCTTACACTGTTCCTGTGCAATCTCCTTACACTGTCCGTGTGCACTCGCCTCACACTGTTCCTGTGCACTCCCCTTACACTGTTCCTGTGCACTCTTCTTACACTGTTCCTGCGCACTCTCCTTACACTGTTCCTGTGCACCCTCCTAACAATGTTCCCGTGCACACGCCGTACACTGTTCCTGTGCACTATCCATACACTGTTCCTGTGCTTTCTCCTTACAATGTTCCTGTGCACTCTCCATACACTGTTCCTGTGCACTCTCCATACACGGATCCTGTGCTCTCTCCTTACACTGTTCCTGTGCACTATACTTACACTGTTCCTGAGCAGTCTCCTTGCACTGTTCCTGTGCAGTCTCCTTACACTTTTCCTGTGCACTCTTCATACACTGTTCCTGTGCAGTCTCTATACACTGTTCCTGTGCATTTTCTATACACTGTTCCTGTGCACTCTCCTTACACAGTTCCGGAGCAGTCTCCTTACACTTTTCCTGTGCACTCTTCTTACACTGTTCCTGCGCACTCTCCATACACTTTTCGTTGCACTCTCCTTACAATGTTCCTGTGCACTCTCCTTGGACAATTCCTGTGCAGTGTCCATACACTATTCCTCGACACTATCCTTACATTTTTCCTGTGCAGTCTCCTTACATTTTTCCTGTGCACTCTCTATACACTGTTCCTGTGCAGTCTACTGACACTGTTCCTTTGCTGTCTACATATGCAGTTCCTGTGCACTCTCCTCACAGTTTTCCCGTGCACTCTGTGTGCACTGCTCCTGTGCACTCGCCTTACACTGTTCCTGTGCACTCGCCTTACACTGTTCCTGTACAGTCTCCTTACATTTTTCCTGTGCAGTCTCCTTACACTGTTCCTGTGCAGTCTCCTTACACTGTTCCTGTGCACTCTCCTTCCATTGTTTCTGTCCACTCTGCGTACACTGTTCCTGTGCACTCTACTTACACTATTCCTGTGCAGACTCATTACACTGTTCCTATGCAGTCTCTTTACACTGTTCCTGTGCACTCTCCATACAATGTTCCTGTGCACTCTCCATACAATGTTCCTGTGCAGTCTACTTCCACTGTTACTGTGCACTCTCCTTACACAGTTCATGTGCAATCTCCTTACACTGTCCGTGTGCACTCTCCTCACACTGTTCCTGTGCACTCTCCTTATACTGTTCCTTTGCACTCGCCTTACACTGTTCCTGTGCAATCTTCTTACACTGTTCCTGCGCACTCTCCATACATTGTTCTTCGCAGTCTTCTTACAATGTTCCTGTGCACTCTCCTTTCACTGTTCCTATGCAATCACCTTAAACTAATCCTGTGCACTCACTATATACTGTTGGTGTGCAGTCTCCATACACTGTTCCTGTGCAGTCTCCTTACACTGTTCCTGTGCACTCTCCATACACTGTTCCTGTGCAGTCTCCTTACACTGTTCCTGTGCAGTCTCCTAACGCTGTGCCTGTGCAGTCTCCATACACTATTCCTGTGCATTTTCTATACACTGTTCCTATGCTCGTTCCATACACTGTTCATGTGCAGTCTCCATACACAATTCCTGTGCAATCACTATAAACTGTTCCTGTGCAGTCTCCTTACACTGTTCCTGTGCACTCTCCATGCACTGTTCCTATGCAGTCTCCTTACACTGTTCCTGCGCACTCTCCTTGGACAATTCCTGTGCAGTGTCCATACACTATTCCTCGACACTATCCTTACATTTTTCCTGTGCAGTCTCCTTACATTTTTCCTGTGCACTCTCTATACACTGTTCCTGTGCAGTCTACTGACACTGTTCCTTTGCTGTCTACATATGCAGTTCCTGTGCACTCTCCTCGCAGTTTTCCCGTGCACTCTGTGTGCACTGCTCCTGTGCACTCGCCTTACACTGTTCCTGTGCACTCGCCTTACACTGTTCCTGTACAGTCTCCTTACATTTTTCCTGTGCAGTCTCCTTACACTGTTCCTGTGCAGTCTCCTTACACTGTTCCTGTGCACTCTCCTTCCATTGTTTCTGTCCACTCTGCGTACACTGTTCCTGTGCACTCTACTTACACTATTCCTGTGCAGACTCATTACACTGTTCCTATGCAGTCTCTTTACACTGTTCCTGTGCACTCTCCATACAATGTTCCTGTGCAGTCTCCATACACTGTTCCTGTGCACTCTCCTTACACTGTTCCTGTGCACTCTCCATGCATTGTTCCTGTGCACTCTCCTTACACTGATCCTGTACACACTCCTTACACTCTTCCTATGCACTCACCATACACTGTTCC